>NW_020837958.1:33006552-33033661 GCF_003676395.1 Aethalodelphis obliquidens
TTTTTTTTTTTTTTTTACCATAAACACATTTAGCTAGTTTAATAAAAATAAAAGCAATAATATCATCTGGCTAAACGTAAGAGGTAAAGTCCATGAGAATCAAGACACAGCTTTCTCTAGGGCCTTGACAGTGTCTGCCAGGGACTCATATATATGGAACTCCCCCTGAGGGTCAGGCTCTAGTTTAAACACTTTGCAAGTACCAATTCCTTTAGTCCTCATGAAAACCCTGTGAAGTGGGTACTAGTAATATGCCATTTTGCAGATGAGGAAGCTGGGGCTCAGAGAGAAATCCCAGGTCATGCAGCCAGTGTGTGGTGGGACCAGGCAGGCTGGGGGGCTCCGGAGCTAGAAACCTCCCTACCAGGCTGCCTCTCAATAAACGTTTGTTGATGAAATGGACAAACTAGAAAAGCAGCCAACACCTTTAAAGCCAGAGAAACTGTAAATAAATAAACAGTTACTATTGTTACTCTTTTATTCATCATTGTTAGTTATTATTGGCGAATGAAAAATAAACACTATTCAGAAAAGCCAGGTGGGCAAAGCATTAGATTTGAGTATGAAGAAATGGATTCCCATCCCTGCTCTACCACTTAGTGGCTGAGAGACCTTGGGCAAGTCACTTCATCTCTCTGAGCCTCAGTTTCCTCACCTGTAAAATGGACATGACAGGACCTCCCATGGTTACTGTTAAGGATTAAATGTGACATCATATATGAAAGCACCTCTGTGCTTGACATTCACTGGATACGTGTAAAAATAGGAAAAGCTACTGAGAATGGAATGAACTATGTTCAGAGCACCACCAAGCAGACCCCCATCATTTTCAACCTGCTGAATTTTAAAAATAAACTGAACAACCTATATGCATATATACTCCAACGATCTGAGGAGGAAATCAGAGTTTTTAATTGTTCTGATCCTGCCTCTAGAATATTGATTTAGGACATTTAATACCATCTCCAAATGCCAGGCTTAATTTGCATTGGGTTGGAAGCCGGGCTGCTGAGCGGTGGCTGTTGATTTTAGGCAGGGGCTTGGGAGGGCCTGCAGCCCACCTTCCTCCTGGCCCGCAGCCAGCCAAGAGCTGGCTTCACCTGGGACTCCGGCGAACTGGCTGTCTGAGGAGGCCACGTCTTTGATGGATTTTCACTGTTTGATTAAAGTGCAGCTGGGGCCTGGGGCTGAGCCGTACCTTTCGGCAAGATGTTCTTCACGGGTTGCACAAGCAGCCTGTGCTGAGGCCGTTTGGCCAGGGCAGAGCCCGGCTTTGGCCCAATCTCTCCTCACCCAGGAAGCCTGTACTTCTGCCTTTTGGAGGCCCCAGGGCTCATTTTCAGGAGCTCAAGTCTCTGGGCACTGAATCTCAATTCAAAACCATGGCTTCCGGAGGCCCAGAAGACCTGCTTTCCAAACACCCCAGGCTGCTCAGCTGTTCTCCAGCAAATGCATTCAGTGCTCTGAGCCCACCCCCAGCACTTCATTTACCATCCAGGGGGCTAGAGGAAGTCCATTCATTATAGTCTGATTCATCAAAGTCTCCTTTATTGTAATTATTATGGAAAATTTCAAATAGACCCCAAAGTGAGAGATTAGTATCACAATCCTCCATGTACCCATCATCATTCTACAATAATTGACAACTCGCGGCCACTTTTCTCTACCGACACTGCATGATTTCAAGCAAGTCCTAGACATTTGATCCTGTCATCCATAAACATTTCAGTATGTATCTCAAAAAGATAAGGACTTTTTTCCCTTTTAAGGTAACCATCCTCCCACCTGACAAATTAACAATAACTTCTTCATGTCATCAAATCTCCCGCGAATGTTTACGTTTTCCTAATTGTCTCGTAAATGACTTAGAGAAGTTGCTTTGTTTGAAGCAGGATCCCAACAAGGTTCTGGCTGCGTTTTGAATGGTACCTACGGTGTATCTGGCTTTCTCATCTTCTCTTCCCTTCAACCCCTACCTTGCACAGTGGTCCTGTGTGAGGGCTTTTGAGGCCCAGAGACACCACACACTTATATGGCCTTGGACACATAACCAAGCTCTCTCTTCAGCTTCCTCGCCTGGAAAATGGGAATAATTATAACTCCCTATCTCCTGGGGTTAATTGTGAAGATTAAAAGAAGCAGAACATGTAAAGTACGCAAACACTCAATTAATATTAGTTCTCACTGTTATTATTTTCTGAAGGACAGCAACTTTGACAGAATTCCCAAGTACAGCATCCAGGCAACCAAATACAGTTACAGGTGGGAAGAAAACCGAGCAAAAACTGATGTGACCTTCTCCATTTTTCTCAGACTTTGAGCCACTGTTCACAGTGAGGAGGTAGAATGTGCTAGTTTAGAATTAGTCTCTGGAGCCAAACTGCCAGTGTTCAAATCCCACGTCTTCCACTTGCTAGCGACAGCAAAATGATGCATGCACTTGCCAAAGCTCCTTTCCTTGCCCTCTGGGCAGACAACTCAACTATGATTCTTGGTCTCTCGTACATGTAGGTATGGCCCCATAACTGAGCTCTGACCAGTGGTGAGTGGGCAGAAGTGATATGGATGTCCATACCTGACCCATAAAAACTTCCCACTGCAGTCTTGTTCTCTTTCTCACTAGCTGGCTGATTGGTGAGGACTCAAAGAACCTGAAGGAAGGCAGAGCCATAACGGGTAAGGGGCCTAGATCCCCAAATGACCACGTGGAAGGCAATCCAATCAATAACGATGCCATCGGGTTCTGCTATAAGCAAGAAATATACTTTTATGATGTTAAGTTTCTGAGAATTGGGGGCTTATCCGTACAGCAGCTAGTGTTACCTTAAGCAGGACACCAGCCCTGACCTTGGGCAAGTTACCTGGCCTTTCTGTCCCTCACTTTCCACATCTGTAAAGGGGCAGAGATGCTAATAATATCTATGTCATGGGGTTGTTAGGAAGATCAAATAAGTTAATATATGTAAAGCCTCTACTGCATTGCCTGGCCCATAACTGCACAACGCACTTATGTAATTATTGTCACTGTTGTGTTAATATTATTATTTGAAAAGCAATGGTATATCACCAAGAATTTCCGGATTTCACTTAAATGTACACGTTTTAAATCTTTGCTAGTTTCCTGGTATAATTTTTCTTTAACAATTTGGGGTTAAAACTGTATTCCAGGGCTTCCCTGGTGGCGCAGTGGTTGAGAGTCCGCCTGCCGATGCAGGGGACACGGGTTCGTGCCCCGGTCCGGGAAGATCCCACATGCTGCGGAGTGGCTGGGCCCGTGAGCCATGGCCGCTGCGCCTGTGCGTCCGGAGCCTGTGCTCCGCAACGGGAAAGGCCACAACAGTGAGAGGCCCGCGTACCGCAAAAAAAAAAAAAAAAAAGCTATGAAAATGAAAAAAAAAAAACAAAAAACTGTATTCCAGACAAACAATTTCTAATAATGCAAGTCAGTGGTATAACAGGATGATGACAATTCGCTTCACAGGAAATATTTCAGGAATCAGTCATTCTGCAAGATGAAGAGGCACCTAGTACAAGATGCAGCATGTCTGCAGTGCTCCTCGCCAACATTTAAAAAATGGGAGGATGAGACTTCCCCGGGGTGCACCTTTCTGGGTGGCAGGCAGGGCTCTCATCATGCTCAGGACGGAGGAGAGGTGCACTGAACTCTATGGAGTTTAAAAAGTCTAAGTGCCCAAGAAGACTTACAAATGGTCAAAAAGCACATGGAAAGAGGCTCAACCTCATTAGCCACTGGGGAGATGCAAATGAAAACCACAATGAGGTACTCTTCACACCCACTGGAAGGGTTATAATCAAAAGGTCAGATAATAACCAATGTTGGTGAGGATGTAGAGACACTGGATCCCTCATACACTGCTGGTGGGAAGGTAAGATAGTGCAGCCTGGAAGTTCTTCAACATGTTAAGCACAGAGTTGGCCTATGAGCCAGCAATGCCACACTCCTAGGTATATACCCGAGAGAAATGAAAACACAAGTCCACACAAAAACTTGTACGTGAAAATTGATAGCCATGTTATTCATAATAGCCAAAAAGTACAAACCATTCAAATGTCCATCAACTGAGGAAAGGATAAACAAAATGTGGTGTATCTATATAACAGATATTCAACATTGGTCAGCCATAAAAAGGAATTAAGTACCGATACAAGCTACAACATGGATGGACTTCGAAAATACTACGCTAAGTGAAAAAATTCAGTCACAAAAGACCACATATCACAGGATTCCTTTTATACGAAATGTCCAGAATAGGTAAATCTAGAGAGACAGATTGGTTACTTGGAGGTAAGGGAATGGGGAGGGGAGAGTACAGGCTTTCTCTTTAGGGTGGTGAGAACATTCTAAAGTTGGTCGTGTCGAGGGTTGTACAACTTTGAATATATTAAAAAATACTGAATTTTCCTGCTCAAACGGCTGAACTGTATCTCAATAAAGCTGCAATATTTTTTTTAAAAGTACCCACTCCTCTATACGGATCAGACCACCTCTCCTCTGGACTCCAGCTGCCATCAGAAATCAGAGCACGTTCGCACCTCATCAGAAGCCTTTGAGAATTATGTGCCCTGTGTTACAATCCAGGTCTGTCCCTGTGCACAAGTGACAACGCCATGACCCCCATATGCTAACGAGTCTGAAACTCAGGTGAGAGGTCACGGCTGGAAGTGTAGCTTGGGGAGTTACCAGCACATCCAGGTAGCAGATGAAATTGTCATCCACACTCCCATGTAAACTGATAACCCGACATAACTGTCCAACCCTAGCGATACAAGCAAGGTGTTTTTTGGTTTTCGTTTTCTATTTTTTGTCCACATAAGAGCATAAGCTAGACCATGAACCACATGTCCCAGAACCAGAAATAATGAAAGGGCTAGGTAGCTGGGAGCCCAAATTACTTAAATTGATGTCATATCATTTGAAAAGTGACATTCAAGCCTTACAAACTGAAGGACAATTGCTATCTATCTAATTCATGGCCCTGGACTCCTGTTTCCCACCTGCTCCAACACCAATTTAAGCAATTCTGAACTTTGATCTCCGAGGCAGAATGTCTCAGATTTATTGAAGTGTCGGGTCCCAACTGTGCTAACATCCACCCCTGGCAGGGCCATTACCAGGTGTGAAATCTGGGTGCCCCTCACCCCCGCCAAGTTCGGCACGGCGACAATCAGAAGGAACAAATCAACTTGCCTCTGCCTAGTCATCGTGGGAGCCTTGTAATTTACCGTAATGACAGGCATGGAGGAAAAGCAGGTGAAGAGATCGTTCTGTTCTCCAGGCCCTTGCCCATGTGCTGGAGGGGTTACTAAGCCCTGCAACCCTCAGCGAAGAGGCAGCTGCTGCTCCTCGCGAGGGGCTGTTTCGGGACTTGCCTGTATCCTGAGTTGCTTTCAAATGGAATTGCGCTACCCTTCTTCTGTGTTTTGTAGACAGCACCCAAACTGTCGGTTCCTCCTGCCCCTGTTTCTCCCAACTGTCATCATTAACCACCTGTCATCTGCAGGTCTGTCCCCCAGGGCTGGGAGCCCTGGATAGCTCCGCCTTTCGATAAACCAGAAACACCCCTCTCCACTGAAAGGAAAGTTTATTTCCAGGCCTGGAGTGTAGGGGAGGCTGAGCGAGACGAGACCCAGGCTTCCCATGAGCCTTGGCAGCCTCCCCTCCTACCTCCACTCTGGGGGGCCAGGGAATCCCGAGTCCACACTGAGCCTTAGCCTGCCCCTGCTCCTTTCCTCCTCCGCTAGGGTCCTGACTTGCCTGCTAGGTTCTGCCAGCTTCTGTCCCCAGGACCCTGAATCTCAGACCCCGGCTGCACTTAGATGAGCCTCCCTGATTCAGGACTCAGACACCCAAAAGGTGCCAGGGATCCCTGCACCCTGCCATCTCGGTGCCCACGGACCAGGAGTGCCCTTGCCCCCGAAACTGGGTGACTGGTGTTGCAGACCCTCTTCTTGAACTCCTCTCTCACTTCCCTGCCCCACAGGATGCATTTTCCCTCCCAGCAGGCCCCACAGCCAAAGCCATGCCGGCCAAGACAAAAACTGCTTTAGGAAGAATTGTTTTGAATTGAAAAGTCAATGTAATACTGCAATTGGCAGATTATTCTACCGATGAACGTTTCCTAGAAAGAAACAAGTGCAGAGCCTGGCTCCACCGAGCCCTGTGGTATAGTCTCGGGAGCTCTGAGACCTTGGGTTTACATCATTGAGGGAGCAGACACAGGCCGGCAGCCTTGCCCATCTGCCATCCAACATCATCAGCCCCAGGAGATCTGCTGCATCATCCCCAGCTCCTCAGGGTCAGGCTGCGTTTTTCACAGCCTAGAAGAGGGGAGTTGCCTCTGGATTTTAAAAGAAATAAGGGAATGAGTGAAGAGAAACGGGATGTGACTCAGCGATGAAATAAATGCCCGCAATACATCACTCCTAGGGAGGGGATCTGCCTCCACAAGTGATTCCCCAGAAATACTCCCTGGGGTGCTGGGTGTGATAATTACATGCTCCAGCTGGCTCTGATCCATTCTCAGGAGATGAAATGGGACACCTGACTACTGCCTCCTAAGTAGGTTGAGGAAACTGAGCCCCAGAGGCATCAGCCCTGCCCACTCTGTCAAAATCCAACCTGAAACTCAGAAGGCTCCCGAATTCCGTCCCTTCTCTTGTCAGCCTGTGGGGTTCCTCCTCTGGCTTCAAGACCCAGCTTGAAAGCACCACATCGCCTAAGGGGCCCTTCACCCCTGAGATCCAGATTTGTCTGCTGTGGCACTCAGCCCCCTGTCTTGCGATTACCTCCCATTTGTCTGTGGTTACCGACTTGTGGGGCAAGTCCAAGAATTCAGAGGTTAGGAGATGGGAGGAAGTGATCAAGGGAAGGAGGGGCTTCTTGAACAAACCTCCACTGGGTCTTACATGCGCCTGGTGAGAACTCAGAGTGACAAAGGGTGGCAGCTGTGACTTCAAGGATGATTATTGCCAAGGCGGACACACCTTGGGTCCTGTTATAGACCAGGCCATGGAAGGGTGAAGAATGGCCATGAGAGGATGTTCTGAAATGAAGACCTGCCTGTACTAGAGCTTACTTTGCACGTATCAGTGGCCAGGATGGAAATCTGTGCTCTCCTGACCCATTCATTTCCCATCCTACCCCACCCCACAGGTGACCTGGTCCTGCCAGAACAGAAACTTTCAGCCTAACAATGTTGGTTTTACTTTGAAACAACCTACCAGGAAGACCACCCAGACCCAAAAGCAGTCATGTCTCCTGGTTATCAATTATAAAATATTGATAGTAAGCAAGCCAACTGTTACCCTTTGACCCTATAATTGTACTTCTGGAGCTCTAGTCAAAAAAAAATTACTCTGAATATTTAAAAAAAACAACAACACTTTAGGCATTATTTGTAGAAAAATTTTTAAAAGCACCAAAAGAAATGGTTAAGTAAACAATAGGACATTCACTCGGTGGAATATTATGCACCAATAAAAAGTATGTTTAATTAAAAACTATAATAACATGAAAACTATTTACATTATAATAAATGAAAATAAAGATACAGAATTTTTATCTATATAATATACATGGTATAATTACAATTATAAAAAAAGAAAAGTTATAAAGAAGGAAAAAGGAGAAAAAAAAAACCACCCCAAATCCTAATAGTGATTGCCTTTGGGAATTGGAACATTGCATGATTGTTTTCTCTTTATATTTTCCCATAAATCCCATAAGTATAGGTTAATTTTATAATGGGGAAGAAAAAACAACTTTTATTTAAAAAGTCAGGAGCTAAGTGATTTGGTTCATTCTTCCTTCCCCCAGGAGAGTGTGCAGTAGTTAAGACTATTTCTGTTTAAACTGATGAAGTTCACTGCTTCTTCCATCCATGGCCTAACATTTCCCTAAGGCTGGTTTGAAGGGAAGCCAATGACACTAGTCACAAAGTTGGTTTTTCTAAGGCTGCGGCAGGTGGGTATGTTCGGAGCAAACAGAATGATCACTTAGTCAATGCTAGGAGAACCAGATTGTAAGCGAGTGCTAGAGGGCTCCCACCCCACACAGATATTCTTCCCGGGCCTGACAAGGAGGCAGCGACCATGAACAGGAGCGAGGCGGAGCTCAGGGGGGCCTGGCATCAGCCACCCTCTGCTTTGGGAGGTTCTTTTTCTTGGTGGGCTGGAGTGGGGAGAGTTGTAGTGATGGAGCTCCCTTGCTGGGAAGTAACAATCGTGGCCGGGCTCTGGCCGATTTTCAGATTTCCTTAGTTCTGCACTTAGTGAGTAAATGAAGCTGAGAGAGGCAAGAAGGGATAAACGGGGCGGGGGAACAGGGCCAACTTGGAGGAACGAAAGGGATTCTGAATCTCTCTTGTAGAGTTCCATCTGCACGTTTCTCTTGTCTCCCCCAAACCTTGCAATTAGGCTACTCCACCTCCGTCCTTCTTCATTGAAGCACTTTAACATGAACGTGTGCAATGCCATTTCCACAAATGAAAACAAAGAATGCTGGCCTTGTCCCACCCTTGGCCAGTGGGCTTCCTCTCAGGCGCTCTGCTGCCGCTGCCCAATCCGCGCCCACAGATTCTAGGACCCACACCTCTGGTCTCTGGCGGCCTTTGTGTGTTTGTCAAATAACAGAGCTAAGTGATAATGTCTTCCCACAAAGAGATTCCTGAGGGGAGGGGGGAGGCAGTTTTCTAAGCCACACACACACACACACACACACACACACAGCCAGAAGCGAGGCCTGGATGGAATCAAGGCCCCAGAAGAGTCATCGAAGCTTAGAGCAGAGTTCGAAGTAACCTGGGCATCTTATCCCCACTGACCTTTCTGGCACTTAAATACTGCTTTGCAGAGCACCTGTTAAGTGCCGATGCTATGCTAGGCACCTGGGATACAATGTGAACAGAACAAAGACAACTTCTGTCCTCTGGAGTCTACAGGGAAGATGGAAAAGAAAGGATGAGGCCATCTTGTCCCAGGGGCCCTGGTCCTCAGGCAAAGCCCTCATTTGAATTTCCTACTGACTGCAGGCTACAGAACATATTGAATATGTAAGAGAATGTTTACATCTTTTTTTAAGGTATTTTATTTTTATTTTTAAAAGTATTTTTAAAGCCTTTTATTATTAAAATTGTTGTAGCGCTTTCCTCAACTGTGTTCCTTTTCCCATGGCAGTAAGTGGAGATTTTAGATGCTTACACATGTTTACATAAGGATTTCATCTCTCCTCCTGTACTAATGGCTAAAATATAATTATGAGCTGTGCTTGTAAACCAAATGGAGATATTCCATGAGACAAGGAGACCGATTCCTAATATGGAGGTGTCCTTGGGCCGCAGCCCACTTATCCTGGTTTCCATCTCCTCCTCCCGACACAGAGGTGCCTTCATTAGTGGAGGAAAGAAAGAGGTCTTTGTGATGATGTCACTCCCAGACCACCCTACACAGACAATAAAACTGAATTTGAGAGAAGCCTGGTGAAATGAGAGCTCCGAAGTCATAGAATACCAGAGCTGCAAGGGCCCTGAAAGGTTACTTAGCCTAATCGCCTGATGTTAGAAACGGGCAAAGGGGAAGAGACTTGTCTAAGGTTACATAACTGGGCTGTTTTCACCAAGGTAAATACGGGGAAATTCATTCCATAGAAACTGCAATATCATTATGTGTTAAATACTATGCCAGGCAGGAGGGGCACAGGAGGAGAACTCTCATCAGAATGTGACATGCACAGCCACATGGCAGCACAGAAGGAAGCGTCTTCCCACAAAGGGAAGCGTCTCACTCTTCCTAGGGGAGCTACAGAAGGCATCAAGCAGGACGGGATATCTGAGTTGGGTCTCAATGATTGAACAGGAGTTTGTTGCAGAGAGAAGGGAAGAAGGTCATTCCAGAAACATGGAACCACATGTCTAAAGGTGAAAACACGTGGAAGAACATGATGTGTTTGGGGAATGAAGAGCATTTTCGTATAGCTAAAATGGAGGCTTCTTGAAAGGGATATAATGGAGACTAGACCAAAAGGGCAGACCACGGGGCTTCCCTGGTGGCGCAGTGGTTGGGAGTCCGCCTGCCGATGCAGGCGACACAGCTTCGTGTCCCGGTCTGGGAGGATCCCACATGCCGCGGAGCGGTTGGACCCGTGAGCCATGGCCGCTGAGCCTGCGCGTCCGGAGCCTGTGCTCCGCAGCAGGAGAGGCCACAACAGTGAGAGGCCCGCGTACCGCCAAAAAAAAAAAAAAAAAAAAAAAGGCAGACCACGGAAAAACTGTGAAGGACTTAACACCACGCTAAGAAGTTTGCTGGGGAGATGTTATCTCGGTGCTTAATAAAACCACATATCGGCAAAAGGATGAAGGGTGGGTTGAACAAAAAAGGACCAAAGCTAGGGAGACTAGTAGGGTGGATACGGCAATACTTCAGGTGGAAAATAAAGACGCTAAAGATTAATAAAATAAGCAATCCCAAAGAAGACAAAGAGCACTCATGAGGCCTGCATTAAGGCAGCAATATTTAGATGGCAGAATTAGCAGGACCTCGTGAGAGATGATTGGCTGTGGGGATGAAACAGAGCAGGGATGGGCGAACTACTGCCCAAGGCCATATCCAGCCTCCATCCATTTTTGCACAGCCCCAGTACTAGGAACGGTTTTCATATTTTACAAGTGACTGAAAAAGAACAAAAGAAAAAGAATATTTTGTGACATATTAAAATTATGTGAAATTCAAACTTCAGTGTCCATAAGTACAGTTTCATTGGAACACAGCCAGGCTGGTTCATCTGCCTATCGTCTGTGGCCTCAAGGGCAGAGCTGTGTAGAGGCCAGAGGGCCAGCAAAGTCTAAAATATTTACTACCTGCCTCTTTGAAAAAAGTTGCTGACCTCTGAAACAGAGGACAACTGCAACATTTCCACCTTAGGCAGCTGGTGGGATGGTGGAAGAGGAGAAGCAGATTTGGGCAAGTGAGACAAATAATAATTCCATTACAGGCATGCTGAATCTGAGGGTCCCGTGACACATCCAGGAGACAGTGGAAAGATGTATCTGGATACAAGATCTGGATTTGAGATGTGATAATCCATGGAGAGGAAAACAGAATGAGAGGGCAAAGCAGGTGAAGTCAGGACCCCGGGAAATGCTGCTGAGAGGTAAACAAATAACAGAAGCTCGAGAAGGAGTCCAAAAAAAATAGACACAGGGAACAATTCAGTGTGGATAAGATCAAGGGAGAAGAGAATTTTAAGAAATTTTAAGAAAGAAAAAGTTGAGGGACTTTTAAGAAATTTTAAGAAAGAAAAAGTTGAGGGACTTCCCTGGTGGCACAGTGGTTAAGAATCCGCCTGCCAATGCAGGGAACATGGGTTCTATCCCTGGTCTGGGAAGATCCCACATGCCGTGGAGCAACTAAGCCCATCTGCCACAACTACTGAGCCTGTGCTCTAGAGCCCGCGAGCCACAACTACTGAGCCCGCACGCCTAGAGCCTGTGCTCTGCAACAAAGAGAAGCCACCACAATGAGAAGCCCATGCACCACAATGAAGAGTAGCCCCCGCTCGCCACAACTAGAGAAAGCCTGTGCATAGCAACGAAGACCCAATGCAGCCATAAACAAACAAACAAACAAATAAGTAAATTTATAAAAAGAAAAAGTTGAATAATACGAACGCCACCAAGAGCCCAAGTGGAGTGATGATTGAAAAGGAGACTGGATTCTGGAGAATTTAGCCAGTGAAGTGTAAATCTTGGGAACAGAATAAATTCTTCAATCGACTTCCAGGAGTCCACACTCTCCCACTTCCCCTCCTATCACACTGGTCACTCCTGTCCAGCCTCTCTCGCTGGTTCCCCCTCATCTCCCAATTTCTAAATGTTGGAAAGTCCATGAACCTCTTCTACGTCCTATACTCCTTCCTTGATGATCTCCTTCAGTCTCATGGCTTTAAGTACACCTACACACAGAGGTGTCTCCAGCCCAGAACCCTCCCCTGAGCTAGATTCCTAGAACCAACTGCGAACTCAATATGGCCCCGGGAAGTCCAGGAGGCACCTCTAACTAAACAGGTCCAAAAGAGAGTCCTGCTCTTTCTCCCCACATTAGCTCTTCCTGTAGAATTCTCCAACTCAGTTAACAACAATTCCATCTTTGGGTTTGTTCAAACCCAAACCCTGGAGTCATCTTGATTCTACTCTCTCACCTTCCATCCGATATTTCAACAGATCCTATCCACGGTATCTTCAAACTATATCCAGAACTGAACGCTCACCCCTCCACTGCTACCGCTCAGTGCCAGACCACCTCTGTCTCTCACCTGGATCACTACAGTGGCCTCCTAACTCACCTCCCTGTTTCCACTCCTGCCCCCCTCAGCCACTTACCACCATCAGAGCAAGCGTGATCACATTATTCCTCGGCACAAAACTTCCCGCGTCCCTCTGAGTAAAGGCCCCAGGCTTACGATGGCCTCCAGAACACTACACAGCTGTCCCCTCACTCTAATTACCCCTGAGATCTCACCACCTTCCACAGTTGTCCTCAAGACACCAGGCCCACTCCCGCCTCAGGGTCTTTGAATCTGCCATTCCCTCTACCTGCAGTGTTCTTCTCCAAGATACACATACTGTGCTCCCTCACTTCCTCGGGACCTTACCCAAGTAAACCCTTCTCGGTGAGGCCTTCTCTAGCCACCCTATTTAAAACTGTCAACCATCCCTCCTCCCTCACTCCACAACGCTCCATTTCCCCCTTCCCTGCTTTATTTCGCTCTAGAGCACTTATCACTACTCTAATACAATATGTACATTTTACCAATTAATCTTGTCTTTTCTACTAGAGGCAAGCTCATGAAGGCAGGGATGTTTGTCTGTTTGTTCCCTGCCATATCCCAGCACCTAACACAGTGCCTGTCACATGGCAGGCAACTCAATAAATAACTGGTGAAAGAATGGGAATAGCGGATCAGCAAGTGACTAGGAGCTCAGAAAGGGGAAGCCAGTGCAGACAACTTTTCCAAGGCCTCTGGTGAGCAACTAAGAGGAAACCAGCATCGGGAGTGTCTACAAATGGCAAAGCCTCAAGCATATTTGCAGATGTTAAGGTGCTAGAGCAGCATGAAAAAGATCGGGGATATGAGAAAAACGATATGGCTATGCCAAGTCTGGCAAGAAGTGGAAGTGAAGGGCCTCATGAGCAAGGGAAGAAAGGACCTCCTCGGAGGGGACTAAGAGAGGGAGGGGACAGGAAAGGACAGGTGTAGATACAGATGGGACTGGCGGGTGGGGGGGGGTGAAGAAAATTTGAACAAGTTCATACCTGGCACTTAATTTTCTATCTCAAGGTCTGGGGAAGAGCTTGAGTGACAAGGGTTTCAACATGGCACTTTGGAAAATGAAGATGCAAGCTGATTAGGAGAGAAGGATTGCTCAGCAATGCTGAGGCTTCTGCTCACTCTAGAAACCATAAATCTATTGCAGAATTTAGGGATTTCCCCCAGTTACACGGGACAGCCAATGAGAACCAAAATGGTACACTTTGGGCACCAGACAAAATGTAAAAACTCTGAGGGATGATAAATAAGTGGTTAAAATATAGGAATAACCATTGCTGCAGGCCTAATTTAGGACACCTTCAGCTGGGAGATACAATTCAAGATGACATTCCTGGAAAGAGCAAGTCGTGAAGACAGATTTGGAGGAAGGCAGGTGAAAAGCGGCCCTTTGGCAAGTAGACTCTGAAAGGCTAGTCTAAGAACTACACAGCATAAATGGGGACTGGAAACCCAAAACGAGAAGATCCACAGAGGAAAAACAAAAGCTACCTAGCTACGACTCATGAGAATGGGACCAGATATTTGTAAATGCTGAAATGTGACATCTTGGGAAACAGGATGATCTGACTTGCAAAGAAAGATCCCTCATTTCTAAAGGACCAAAAGAGTGCTACACAGGCTTCATACTGTCGTGTGAAGCTTTTTGCAGAACCTGCAGAATCTTCTTGCAGTCCATGATGAAAAGACTATTTCAAATTTGAAAGACTATTTAAAACTGAGCCGTCAATTTTAATAGCTTCCATTATTTGTGCCATGCTTTGTCTCATTTAAGCCTCACAACCTCCATGTAAGGAAGGAATTTTTATTCCCATTTTATGGATGAAAAAACAGAGGTTTCGAAGCATTGAGGAACTTGTCCGAAGTCATAGCAATAAATAGCCAGACCAGAAATCAAGCCCAAATATGTCTGGTCCCAAAGACCATGCTTTTAGCCTCTATTCTCTCTTGCCTCCCTCATGCTATTTTTTTCTTATGAAACACAGGAATGATCATTAGTTTTACTATATTCTTATGAGACTGCCAGTCATTCTATGATATGTTAGTAGGTATTCTTAGGAAAACATACTTTTAATATGAAATTATTGACCTAAATATTCTAACATGTATCTGACTGTGAGACACAACAGGTTTCAAGTGAATGAATGGGAGTCCTTGGGCCCAGGAGAATTCTACGCCAAAGCACTGGGGAAATCTGTGGATAGACCAGCGTCCATGATCTTGAGGAATCATGAAGAATGGGAGGTTCCAGAACACTAGGAGGAACATGGAAGAAGGCAGTCTCTGCAAAGCACAGAGCTGTGAGTTTATGCAGGATCCGGAGCAAGACCTAGCCTTATTGCTACTGAAGAGATGGTTAGTGGGCCCTTGACAGGGAAAGCACCGATCACTGAGATCCAGCACGTGCTCGCCAAGAGCAGGTCATTGCAGACCAACCCCACTGCCGTCTTTGACTTTGCAGGACCACCCCGTGTAGCAGCAAGCGGCTATAGCTGGGTGACGGCATCCCTTTAGAAGAAGCACATGCTCTTCCATTCACCCCCTTACTTCCCCTGGATTAGCTAACAGACTGAATAACAGAATCAGGACTTAACAGTTAAGTACTATAACAAGGATAAAAATAAGATCTTGCCCTTGGTTTCAAAAACCCAACTGAGCCAATCCAAGATAGGGAAGGGAATGATTTAGGAGCAACAAACATTAAAATGTCTTTGAGTGACCTGGTAGCAAGCTCAGAGATAGCCGTGATGTTGCTGGCAGGATAAAGGAAAGCAGCCTCAGCTGCATTAATAGAATGTGGTGTCTCTGCTAGAACAAAGGAGGTGACAGCCCTGTCCTCATGGACCGGACTACCACCATACTGTGTTGACTTCTGGGCAGCTCACTTTGAGAGTCTGCTAGTTATTCTCCGTTTCTCAACACTCCCACTATGATCTACTCTCTGCATTGCTCTGCGCCCTAAGGGAGCTGACCCCGACGTATTGCATCACCCAGATTCCCTTGCCCTGGTGACTTCCCACGGGGTCTGGCCAATGGGAAGAACCAGCAAGAGGTTCAAGGGCAAGAAGAGAGAGAACATGCAAGTACCTCTTGCGCCACTGTCTCCCTGCTCCATCTCCACATTTCCGACAGTGGCTGTGTCCCTCTACAGCTACAGTTCCTATCAGGCAGCGCCCCTTCCAGAGCTCCAGCTCTCAGTGGGTTGCGGTTTGCTCCCCTGGCCCTTCAGGCCTAGGGGTGGTAATGGCTTCCCCTTGGTGGTAACTCCTAGCTGTCTCAGCATCCTTCTGGGTTCTCTTCACCCTGCCCACATCTCTGTAAACAGTCCCTTCACCACATTATTTTTAAAATCCCAACTAATGTGCCCTTCTGTTTCTTGCACAGACCCTGACTGAAACTGAAAAGACAGGATACCAGGGGGCCATGAAGCTCATCTGTGAGGACCAGCTACTGGAACAGAGGATGTTTGGACTGATCAAGGGGCTCCACAAAACAGGCTGGTCCACTTGGAGAAAGTGAAGAGCCACCGTCCCACTCGTTCTCCTGGCTGCATGAACAGAATAGTAGTACATACAGAGAGACCACCTTTGAGCTCAATATAAAGTAAACTTTTCTAAAGAGCTGGCAAAGTGGGGTGAGCACTTCTGGTAGGTCATGAGCTTCAGTAATTCTCAGGTGCCCAGTCTCAAGCTGGAGAGCCCATATCGGGAACACTGTAGGAAAAAGTTACAGGGATACCTAGGAAAAGACTCTCCAATCCAGGGTTTCACAATTTGTTACCAACTACACACTACTCACACAACGGTTTTCCGAAATAAGCACACTGGAGGGAGGGCAGGGACATTTTTGGGGATATGTTTTGCTGCTTCTCAATTCAATATAGAGAATAGAAGTCTAGTTCTTTGTATCAAACTTGATAATTCTCAACACTGAGTTCTTTTTCATGCTTTAAGATAACTCAGGAACATGAAACTTATTTTACATATCATCATCACAAACTTAAAAATGTTTATTCCCAAACCACTGAAGTCTATGAAAATAAAAAAATTTTTTAACTAAGCATCTTCTACCTACACACCAGTCACTAGCCCTTTTTCCGACTGTCACCTCATTATTCAAAATAAAAATCAGGATGCTACAAATAAATGGTGGAGAGGATGTGAAGAAAAGGGAACCCTTGTCTACTGTTGGTGGGAATGTAAATTGGTGCAGCCACTTTGGAAAACAGTATGGAGGGTCCTTAAAAAACTAAAAATAGAACTATCATATGACCCAGCAATTCCACTCCTGGGTATATATCTGGAAAAGATGAAAACTCTAATTCAAAAAGATACATGTACCCTAATGTTCATAGCAGCACTATTTACGATAGCCAAGATGTGGAAGCAACCCAAGTGCCTATCAATAGATGACGGGATTAATAAGATGTGGTGTAAGAGAAAAACAAATACCGTATGCTAACACATATATATGGAATCTAAAAAAAAAAAAAAAAGGTTCTAATGAACCCAGGGGCAGGACAGGAATAAAAATGCAGACGTAGAGAATGCACTTGAGGACACGGGGAGGGGGAAGAGTAAGATGGGACAAAGTGAGAGAGTACCACTGACATATATACACTACCAAATGTAAAACAGATAGCTAGTGGGAAGCAGCCGCATAGCACAGGGAGATCAGCTCAGGGCTTTGTGACCACCTAGAGGGGTGGGATAGGGAGGGGGGGAGGGAGACGCAAGAGGGAGGAGATATGGGGATATATGTATACGTACAGCTGATTCACTTTGTTATACAGCAGAAACTAACACAACATTGTAAAGCAACTATACTCCAATAAAGGTGTTTAAAAAAAATAGATGTGGTGCATATATATATATATATATATATATATATATAGTGGAATATTACTCAGCCATAAAAAAGGAACACTGCCATTTGCAGCAACATGGATGGACCTAGAGAATATTAGGCTTAGTGAATTAAGCCAGACAAAGGCAAATACCGTATGATATCACTTATATGTGGAATCTAAAAAAATAATACAAATGAATGTATATGCAAAGCAGAAACAGACTCACAGACATAGAAAACAAACTTGTGGTTATCAAAGGAAAGAGAGAAGCAGGGAGGGACAAGTTAGGGGTGTGAGATTACAGATACAAACTATTATATATAAAGTAGATACGCAACAAGGATATACTGTATAGCACAGGGAATTATACCCATTATCTTGTAATAATCTGCAAAAAATACTGAATCGCTATGCAGTACACCTGAAACAAACACAATATTGTAAATCAACTATACTTCAATTAAAAAAAAAAGGATGCAAAATCTGCCCATGGGACAAAATATTTTACATGTAAACTGTCCTGGAAAAAAATAAGATCACCTCAATTCACCCTGGTGAGAAAAAGGAAATGGTTTTTGCGAGAGCCCTTAACTCTTGAGTTCACAGAAGGGTCAGATCAGATCCCAGTATGCTACAAGTGTGTGTGTCTAATCGAGGTTTTCTCCTTGGGTGTGAGTTTATCATTTATCACAAGGCGGGACTGCTAGGACTGCCACCTCTCCACTCATTCGTTCGACAAACATTTGGTGTTGATCTACACATTAATAGAGCCCTGCTGGGCCCTGGGGACGGACGAGAGACCCAGAGGCCAAGGCTGCTACCGTACACTTCAGCAGGTCTAGGAAATGAGCTGATTTCAAAGACCAATGAAGGCAAAGAGTGAGAATGACGGCGCCCAGAAAAGTTTCAGAAGAAACTTGGAAACTGCCAGCCTTCGGCGCGAAGAAGGCGGGGACTTGGGGCCCAGGGGAGGACGCCGCCTCCGGGCTGGCGGGCCCGGCCGCCTCCTCGGCCCCCGGCCCAGCGCGGGCGTCGCCTGGTTGCAGGCCCGAGTCGCCGCACCCGATCGCCGCGGGGCCCAGGAGGGCAGCGCCCGGGCGACCCAGAGCAGGGCTGCGGCGAGGCCCGGCCCCATGAGACATTCCCGGGCAGCGCGCGCCCACACCGCCGCGCGCCCCGCTCCCCGGCGCCGGGCACCCGCGGCGCGCTCCCGCCCTGCCCGAGGAGCCCCGGCCCCTCGGCCCCCCGCCCGGCAGCTCGCCGGCCCGGGCCGCACTCACCCTCCTTGGCTTTCTTCCTCCGGGCCAGAGTTCCTCCGAGTTTCCCCAAGAAGGAGTCATCTTTCTTCCGGGACGGGGGCGACTTGGGAGTGGGGGACTTGGGGACAGACGGCGACTTCTGCGGGGAGGTGGCCATGGCGACGAAGCGGGCAGCCGCGGGCCGGTCGGGACGCGGAGCGGGCGCCGGGCGGACGCGGCGGGCGCGGCGGGACTGAGGCTGCGGCTTTCCAAACGGAAGCGGAATTATTCCAAGCATTTGAGGCAGCTCACGCTCGCCTTTCCCTTCCCTCTCTCCCTCCCTCGCGCCGCCCTCCGCCCTGAAAGGAGCTGCGCGCTCGGGGCCCGCGCCCCGCTGCTGCCCGGAGCAGGGAGGATGCCCCAGATCTGCCCCTTGCAGGACGTGCGGCCTTACCTGTTTCGGTGGGTATGACCCTCTCAGCCTGGGAGCCCTGGAGCCTGGAGGCCGTACTTGCCCCGGCTCCGCACTCAGCAGAGTTCCTCGCTCCAACCCAGGGTTCAGTGATTGCTGAACTGAACCCACCTGCTACTCTGTCTCCCGCTGATTTGGCCCGGCTGCTGGGTGAGGAGCTCGCTCCTCCCCTGCATTTCAAACTGTAGTTATTAGGCCCGTGTCTTGTGCCCATGAAAGAGTGAGCCTGCTCAGGAAGAAATAGAGGGAACCAAAATGTGTTCGGGCCCCACCAGCTGGACACATCCAGCTGTTCCTGCACTTATCCATGACTGTCAACCTCCTCTACACCTCCAACCAAGAGTGAGAAGTTTGAAGTTCATGAGTACAGGCCAACACCTAGAGACATCTGTGTTTCTAGCAGCTCAATGGCTTGTACAAAGGAGGATCCCAAATGTAGGTGGAAACATGAATGGGAAGGTACGGCCATCGGCTCCTGTGGGAACCGCCTCTCCACCCCTCCCCCACCCCCAACTTATCTTACCTTAAATAAAAGCAACAGAGTGACAGGGGAGTGGCACAAAAGCCAGCATTTCAAGGACTCATGCTGGAAATGATTAAAAGGCACATTTTACTGTGCTTGGCCACTTGAGGTTCTCACTTGGGCTCCCCTGGCTGTCTTCGGGTCTCTTTTTCACACACACACACACACACACATACACTCACACAACCCCTTGGCAACTGTGTTTCCTCCAAGTAGCTACAGCTGATTGACCCTGAGTGATCACCTGACCCAAAGGGCCCTAATGCTTGACTGGAGAGCAGCCAATCAGATAGTCTCCATCAAGAATCTAAGCTAGAGACAGTTGTCAGAAGTCCAGCACTTAGCGATGATAATGCAGACTCAAGACTGGGGGGGTCCATTTTTAGCCACAGGCCTGCCGATGAGTAGAGAAACAAAACAATGGAGCAACGAAGTGTGCTCAAGAAGCCTTGTGGTCTGAGTAATGAAAAACCATGCGAGTAGCTGCCTGGACCTAGAACCTCTTCTGAGGGCCTACCTGTTGTTCTCAGGAGGGCCATCTGTGCTTCCTTCTGAGGACATGTTCCTAAAGCCTTGTAATCACCCATCCACCTTTACTTGAGCCAGTCAGCCAACTAACAAGCAACGATTCCTGAGAACATAAATTTAACGAGGTGGTCAATAGATTCTCAGCAGATATGTGTTCATCTTGTCTTTGCTTAAGAGTCGTAATTTGACCTTTTTTGAAAGTTATGCTTTAGCTGTTTCCTCTTACCTAGTAGAAAGCAGAGAACTCACAATGACTGCTAGAATTCATGCGGGAGATTACAATAACCACCTGCTCCTGCACCACCACCCTGATAAACCTTAAAGACATGTTGAAACGTCAAAGTAGGTTCCCGTTTTGATTACATCATTCATAATTCTTGTGCAGGATATTTTATACATAAGGATATGTCCAAAATCTGATCTCCACCCTTGGAACTCTTATCGGGGAATCATGAGACACACACCTCAATAGCTGTGTGATCTTGGACAAGTTTACTCCCATTTCTGAGTCTCTGTTTCTTCATCTACAGAATGAAGTGGTGGGAGAACATAATGGTTCTCAAACCTGATTGTGCTTCACAGTCCCTTAGGGAGTTTGTTACAGTCATGGGCCCAGTCTCTAGAAATTCTGATTCAGTACATCTGAAGTGAAACCAAGGGATAGGTATTTTTTAACAGGGATTAATTACATCAGGTGATTTTGATGTAGCTGATTCATGCACTGATGTTCGGGCACCTAGAACCACTTCCAGTTCTGTGGTTCTCTATTCTTCACCAATTGCTGATCTCCGTATGCAGGGCTTAGGTTCTAAATACGACATGGTCAAATTTATACATGGAGATCTCTTAAACTGCTCATGCATGCTTTTGCATCTACACTCCTCTTTGGTAATTTTTATGCATACTAAAGTTTGAAAATGATTGAGCAAGACTAAATGGAGGAACAAACAAAGGCTTGATTGTGGGATGCTAGCTCCCGGGAACTACCAGCAAAATAAGGTGTAGAGAAGGCAAAGCTGAGTTTATTGTACACCATGGTAAGGAGATTCCTGCCTTGGTAGGGTCTTAGCAGCATCTTGGACTAGGGTAGAGCACAACAGGGATATTTCTAAGGTTTTGGAATCTGGTTTAAGGCAGGTCTTTCAGTGGGGTTAGTGCTTGATTAACTTTGGCTAAGGATTGTAATATACTAGGTTAGGATTGGTGGACACAGGGCAAGATTTTCAAAGAGTCTTGGAGGGTAAATAGTCTTTAATGTTATCTATTGAAAAGTTTAAGTGTTTTATGTTCATTTCAATGAGATTTGGGGGGAGGTTCTTGAACAATAAAGTTATTTGTAACTTTCATCTTTCTATGCAAGAGTTTTTTTTTGTGGTACGCGGGCCTCTCACTGTTGTGGTCTCTCCTGTTGTGGAGCACAGGCTCCGGACGCGCAGGCTCAGCGGCCATGGCTCACGGGCCCAGCCGCTCCGCGGCATGTGGGATCTTCCCGGACTGGGGCACGAACCCGTGTCCCCTGCATCGGCAGACAGACGCTCAACCACTGCACCACCAAGGAACCCCGCAAGAGTTTTTTTGAATAGTTGAAGTTATATTGTTAAAGACAGGGGACTGGTAAAGTCCCGTTAAGGTGACAGTAACCTATATGGGTATGAATGGATTCCAAGGTCTCAGAATTATGCAGATGTCTTGTTATTCAAACTTTTCTGCCTCTTAGATAATTATCAATCTCTCTTGAAAGGCCAAGTGGAATGGATGCTGAATTATAAATCAGTGCTATTCAAAGTGTAGTCTGAAAACCAGTATTGTCTGCAAACTGCTGTTAGTCCTTGATGATCTAAATATAGAAACTAGAGTGTTTAGAAACTTTTATACAATTTAACAGTGCAATTTTATATTTATTCTTTTATATTGTATTTTACAAAAATATTGATCTACGATGGATTGGACCTTCACCATAGATCGTTTGAAAAGCACCGTTCTAACTTGCTCTGGTTTGCTTACAGATTTTTATACACTCTCTTTTGATATTATGCTTTTATAGTCCTTATGGATATGAATTGATCGGGTGTTTGTTCAAAGGTTAAATGACATAATATATTGGAAAGCACCTTGCATGGGGCCTGGCATTGAAGAAGACAGAATCTAAATCTAGCTTAATCAGGGACACACACTGCAGGCTGTTCATTGATAAGATGCAAAGAAGAACCTGCGCCAGCTCCCTCTAATCTAAATTGATACTTACAATCATGGCCCCACTGACCAGCTGCCCCTCTCATGCTTGGTCATTGGTTTCATCTTACCCAGGCGTTACATGATAAGGACAGCCTCATAAGTTACATGTGTGTTGCTGTGAGACTCTGCTGACTCTCTAGGCCAGTCTCTCTTTGAAATGTATACCTAAGCAAACTGTCCTGGGAGAGAATAACTCAGATTCCAGTCCTAGCTCAGTGGCTAGATGACCTTGGGCAAATATCTGTCCTTCCTGTACTTTCATTTCCATCATCAATAAAGTGAAACCAAGGTAGTTCCTACTAACTGAACATCCCACTTACCTTATGATCGACAGTTTCAATCTAGGTTATACCCAACAGAATGAGTACATTTGTGTACCTGTATACATGTTCTAGAAGATTCATAGCAGCACCATTCAAATGCCTATTAACAGTTGAATTGATAGGTAAATTGGGATAGTCACACAATGTAATGTTATACAGCGATGAGAATGAACAGTTTGCAACTCCAGAAGCAATAGGAATGTCCTTCACAATATGTTGAGTGAAAAAAAATTCAGACACAAAAGAGCATATGCTGTATCATTCTATTCATATAAAGTTCAAAAAACAGGCAAAACTAGTCTCTGATGTTAGTCATGAAAATGATTAGGTTTGGGAGGGGTAGTGACTAGAACAGGGAGGGGGGAAGGTATGAGAGAGGCTACTGGAGCTGGTGATGTTCTGTTTCTTGATCCGGGTGCTGATTACTTTGAAAATTCATGGAGTGTTTACTTAATAATTTGAGCAATTTTCTGTAAGTATATTGTACTTCAATAAAAATTTACACACTTATCACAAAAATGACTGATTTTTTTAAATGAAGCCATGGGATTGCATGCTCTGTAGGGTCCCCTTTAACTCTATGGTCGCCTTCTCCGACTCCCATGTTTAACTTATGAGCTGTTCTGATCACGTAACCCTTGAGTAAGATGAAACTGATGACCAGTGGCCCACATCACTCAAAAATCCACCAAACTAGGACAGTTCTGTCCCCAGACCTTCCCTTAGAAGACCATTTTTCTAGCTAAGCACGTGCAGCCCTCAGCCACCCAGCATTGTTCCCATTCTGGTCCCCTCAGCAATTTCAACATGTAGGGCTTTGTGATTTACAAGGTAGGACCGTGTCATGGTGAAGGTCTGGGGTTCAAATTGCCATTCAGCAGCCAAATAACAGTATAATTTAACCTCTCTGTGCCTCAGTTTTCTCATCAAAATGAGTTCTCTCCTCATAAGCTTATTGGGACGATCAAGAGAGTTAGTATAAACAAACTACTCAGCTCAGTGCCCAGCAGATAACAAGTCTTGGTTCAATAAATATTCATTATTAGTATCTCTTTTGAGACTCATATGATATTATCGTTACCTCCATTACATAGATGAATAACTTGAAATTTGGAGAGTTTAAACTTGCTTCAGATCACATAGCAAATAACCGAGAGAATAATACTATAGCCTTTAGAATCTGTTCTGTCAAAGAGTCATAGAATCTACAGTTTTCAGCTAGGATTATAGTCCTTCAGAATAAAGACTATATTTCCCTAATAGGTGTGAGTACATGATTAAATTTCAACCAATGAGATGTAAGCAAAAGTGTTATATGACAGCTTCTAGGAGTCCTCCTAACAGTAGATGGGAATTGGATGTTCAGCTTCTCAGACCATCAGACTATGTGATACAGGCCAAGCCTCCCACTGAGAACAGCTGGAAAAGCTGGACAAAATGTAAACTAAATCTGTTTGAGAGCACTGGAAAGCTGACGGAACTTCCAGGGCCAAGATCTAGGAGAAGGAGGAAACCCAGAGAGGTGAGCCGGTCACTGGGACTACTTTCCCCCTAGCGGCACCTGCCAATTTCAGAGGCAGCAGCTGAAGAGGTTGAGCAGGGCAGTTGCCAACCTCACAAGGGTAGACAGACAGAAGTTCAGGTGGCACCAAACTGGGGGCCTCTAGTAAGGCCCCCTCGCTTTGGTTTGGGACTACAAAAGATTTCACTCTAGTAGACAAAGAGAAAAGAAAGGCATTTTCAGTTAAAAAAAAACACACAACTGAGAAAAATTATTAATAAATAGCAGATCCAAACAAAAGGAAATACTAAAGTGGATGGCAGAAGGAAAATTGTTCCAGATGGAAGAAGAAAGAACAAATAAAAGGATAAATATATGGGTGCAGCTAAAAGAATGTTAACTACATAAAATGACAATAATAATGTCTTACAGGGTTTAAAAATACATAAATCAAATTAAAATGCACAAAAGCAAAAGCATTTAAATTGGGAAGTGAGTAAATGAAGTTAAGTTCTAAGATCCAGGCATTATCTGTGAAGAAGTAGAAGTAACAATTTATACTGGACTTTGATAAATCGAGGAATCATGTTGCAACCTCTAGGGTAACCATTAAAAGAATAGTAAAAGAGTAACTACTAAGATAATGGAGAGATAATTGGAGTGTGTGTGTTCCATTCAGACAGATTTCGTAAATTGTGTTTATATCTGTCATATTTAAGGCGACTTGTCTTTTGCATTCTATTTTGCTGTGTTCCTTTTTTGCTGCGTAGGTTAAAAACCCAGGATAGAGGTAAACTAAGCATCTCAAATCAAATTAAGGTAAAATTCAAACTGGAAGAGGCTTTCACTGGGGAAAGCTTCACATTCCCCAACTGTGAATACCATATGTTATGGGTTGAATTGTGTCCCCTAAAAAAGACAGGTTGAAGTCCTAACCCCTAGAACCTTAGAATATGACATTATTTGGAAGTGGAGTCACTGCAGATGTAACTAGTTATGTTAAAATAGCATGTTAGGGGGCTTCCCTGGTGGCGCAGTGGTTGAGAGTCCGCCTGCCAATGCAGGGGATGTGGGTTCGTGCCCCGGTCCGGGAAGATCCCACATGCCACGGAGCGGCTGGGCCCGTGAGCGATGGCCGCTAAGCCTGCGTGTCCAGACCTGTGCTCTGCAATGGGAGAGGCCACAACAGTGAGGGGCCCGCGTACCGCAAAAAAAAGCATGTTAGGTCATACTAGGTGGGAATGCCTGGGGCCACCAAAAGCTGGAAGAGACCAGAAAGTACCCTCCCCTAGGGGCTTGAGAGGAAGCACGCCTGGAAGTCACCTTCATTTTGGACTTCTGGTCTCCAGAACTGGGAGAGAGTAAATTTCTGTTGTTTTAAGCCACCCAGTTTGTGGTGCTTTGTTACAGCAGCCCTAGGAAACTGATATACCATCTAAGGGACAATATGGGAGGCGCCTGCAGATCATGAAGAGGGTTTTACAAAGGGTCTGGATCCCAATCAGTCATTGGAGGTTGTTTGACTACATCAAAGCAGCGGGATCAGGGGATGTGGAGAGAAGCTAGACAGAGCCTCTTGGAGACCTCTTTAATCACTGAAAGCAAGGTATGCTCACGGGATGAAAAGAATGTGTGAAATGAAATGGTTCTGGACTCAGAGCCTTAAGTGAGAATTCCTATTACACATTCCCCTCAGGAACTCTGGGATATTAGCAGTGGCCTTCGAAGACCAGGCTGCCAGTGGGCATGTCCTTCAGGGGTCCTACTTGCTGAGGGCAGGGGTGGGCAAGGGCTTCTCTAGGTGAGCAGGGAATGCATTGGGCCAGGGGGAACGTCGGTAGACCTCAGCCTTGGTTTGTGACATGGTGGACTGAGGGTGGGGATGGTTTTGAGGCTCCCACAGATGATGCTATTCAAATGGCCTCTGATCCAGCCATGGCGGAATGTGTCCCAAGTTCTCAGAGACAGGTGACCTGCTTACCTATTCTTCAGGTGCCTAGGGATGAACTGTAAACATTAGTAGGGGGATTTCCTCACCTGAGCATGATAGCTGAGCGTCACCTACATGTAGAGTTGAAGCCACTAAAATCAGTGGCTCCTACTTGAGTTATTTAGCAGAGGACTGGAGAACCCTCCAAAGAATCAGCAGCAGGGGTGAAGATTTTAAGGATAGAAAGGGGCAGTTGTCACCCACTTCAGACTCAGCTACGTAAGAGTACCTGGGGTTCCAGTGATTCTGTTGGTGTGGTCTGTGTCACAGGCCACCGAGATAATTCCCAAGGTCTCCCCTACCCCTTCCCAGGGCAGGTAATCAGGGGAGCAAGGTCTTCTTTGTCACGGATGTAATCCGTTGTAATCCATCTTCTTCCCACACCCACCTCCAGGCTTGTGTGGTCTGGAGGAGCGAGAGTCTTTGCTTTCATCTTTGCTGGGGAAGATATTACGGCTTTTCATACTTAAGTGTTTCCTTTTAGGGAGTAAGGTTAGAAGTACTACATCTGATGGGGAGATGCAACCGAATCACCAGGGCCAGAGAGTGTCTTCAAGGTGTCCTTGAAGAACCGTTGGCCAAAAAAGATCTGTAAGAGGCTGGGTATTTGGTCAGCAGAGGCCAACTCAGAGAGTCCCAAAAGGTAGGTGACGATGCTCTGAGAAGTGCATTTCTTGGTCTTGTTTACTGTGGAAACTGCCCATTCTTTTCCGTTCTGCTGAGATCTGAGGTGTTGTTTTCTGTTTCTGCTGTCGGGATTTGAACAGTTTGAGATTCACCATGGCCATCCCGACTCTAAAGTTATAGGCTAGCCATTTCCATTTTAAAATTGGAGCCTATGTAGGGCAGACTCACTCTCGCAAGGAACCTGCAAGGTAGGGAGGAGGGGAGGGAGGCAGGGAGAGAGGATCAGCCCCACTTCACAGATGAAGACACTGAGGCACAGCTGAGCTGTTCAGTGTCATCCAGTGAGCAGTGGCAGAGCTGGAATCTGGGCCCTGAGTTAGTGGCTCATGCTCAGCTTACCATGAATAATTATACTTGTTGATTTTTTCTTGAGACACACACACACACACACACACACACACACACACACACACACACACA
>NW_020837958.1:33033671-33060451 GCF_003676395.1 Aethalodelphis obliquidens
CACACACACACACACACACACACACACACACACACACACACACACACTTCCCCCAAATTCTTAGGGAACCATTTTCTGCTTTTCTGGCGATAGGCAGGGGACTGAATTCTTGTGCCTCTGGTGTACGGGGAACTGATGCCCTGCATCAGGTTATTTCAGTGTCACACAGGCCCCCGAGTGCTGTTTCCCAGTGAGCCCTGTATTGCTCCCCTCTCCACCTCTGCGCACTCTCTGTAAGCACCTGCAGAAGCCAGCTCGCTCTCAGCTGGTTCCCAACCCACTCCCTGGTCCTTCCTCTCCCATCCCCTTGGCCCTGTGCTCTCAGCCCCCTACCCTTGGGACTGGGGATTGGATTGTATAGTGCAATTTCGGGCAAAAAGTCCCCTTGGGGGGTGGGTCCACGGCAGTGCGTCGGCAGTACCTGATCCCCCAGGATAAAACAAGATGCCTGTTCCTAGAGTATCATGGTTACTGTAAGATTTTTGTGAGCAGTGGTGGAGGTTAGGTAATTTAACTGTTTAAATGATTGTTTTTGTGTTTGAGTATATATAGATGTAGAATAGAAGGAAAAAAAAAAACACTTCAAAGTGGCAGCTTGGGCTTTTAATGCCAGATTTCCCTGAGCAGGGCTGGGCACTGGTGTGTTGGGAGAGGGTGGCAATGAGAACAGATCTAGGAAAGGAAGGGAAGGAACAGGTAGGCACAAGGCACAAGTGTGGGTGGGGACACAGAGAGAGGTCATACGGCCTGGCGTCAAGGGCCTGGGCTCTAGAGGCCAGCATCTGGGCCCAGCCCCAGTTTCACCACTTTGTACCTGGACTACCAGGTGAGCTCCTGGGCCTCTTGTGTCTCCGTCTCATCATCTCAAAATGGGGCAATGTTTATCTTAAGGATTTTGTTTTCAGAATTAAATGGAATAATGCACCTCCAGAGCTTATTACAGCACCTGGCAGGTGAGGTGAGCTGCATTCACGGGATCTATTACCGTTATCAGGGTCAGAGGGCTCCTCAGGGGAGCTGTGACAGCATAGGTCTTGCTTTTTTTGTTTCTAGAAAGGAGCTGGGAGAGGGAGTGAGTGTCAAATTACCCATCCTGCCCTGAAGGCTGAGGGGTGGTGAGAGAAGCCCTGTGGGCAAGTGAGCCCCAGCATGGGCGCAAGGAAAGCTTGCAGAACGCCACGGAAGGTGGCTGGTCTTTCCCTTGGCATGTGAGCGCTTGTGAAACAGGAGCTCTCATCTGCATTTATGTTTACTTTCTGTTGACAGTCAATGTAAAAAAGGAATCATTTCAAATATTCCACCAGCAGACAAGCGCTTCCGAACAATGCAGAACTCAGTGTGAAATGATGGGGAACAGACACTTGACTCACCTGATGCGGCAATTCTGGTGAATCACGTGCTCACGTTTCATGAATTTGCAATGCCGGGATTAAGAACAGAAACAAACAAATAGGGCTTCCCTGGTGGCGCAGTGGTTGAGAGTCCGCCTGCCGATGCAGGGGACGCGGGTTCGTGCCCCGGTCCGGGAAGATCCCACATGCCGCAGAGCGGCTGGGCCCGTGGGCCATGGCCGCTGAGGCTGCGCGTCCGGAGTCTGTGCTCCGCAACGGGAGAGGCCACAACAGTGAGAGGCCCGCGTACCGCAAAAAAAAAAAAAAAAAGAAACAAACAAATAAACCAAAAACTTCAGTCCTGAAAGGGTGTGAGTTGAAGGAAGGGGCCAGCTCTGTGCAGAGGGGAGTATTCCTGTTGCATGAATGAAATACAAAACCGGGTTGTACCGGGTAAGAGAAATGGGAGCTGGGACAGGAGTGGCCCCCTCTCTCCCCCTCCCCAGCTCTGAGAACAGCTTTCTTTGTTGAGAGAATACACCTGAGGCAAGCCTTCTTCGCTTCTCCTCCCACTCACATCCAGGTAAGTCCTGCCAGGTGCCCCGGTGGGAATAAAGCATCCAATGATACTTCACAGACTCCTACATGAAATCAAAGCTTTGCTCACGTCCTTTCACTGGAATAAAGAAATGAAACGGACGCTGCCCTCAGAGGTGCCAGACCAAACCCGCATGTTTGGATTCTTTCTACAGAAAACCATTTGTTTTGGGTTCATTTCGGTATTTATAGCAGTGCACATGTAACACATTTCAATCCACGTGAATAGTTCCCAATTGCTGAAGCAAATTAATCTTTCACAAGCCACTCAGCAGTGAGGTTAGAAGATAAACAGTAGGTGAAACAGTACCCGCTCCCCTGTACGTGGACCTTCTTATTACAATAAACTCCTACATTTGAGCTTGCTACATCCAATGACTGCCACTCTCTCCGTTCATGTGGCAGCCCCAGCTGCCCCCTGCCACCTCTGCCCTGCTGAGGGAGTTCTCTCATCAACTGCCTGGGTGAGACATGCTGCCGTTTTCAGTTTGGAAGGAAAAGCCTGTAAATCTGCTTCCTGGGAAGGCAGACACTGCTGAATCGTCATCTGCCTCCAGAATGCAGGAAACATCAATTTCACTGCAGCTCGTGAGAGCTGCAAACACCTGCCACTTCCTTTCTCAGTTGCAATTAATATGCTGCATCTCAACATCCCTTGATTCCAAGCAGCCTAACACTGCCGAAGTCCAGGTTTAAATGAAACAGTATAAGCTGAGGTTATTTTTCACAGTTTTAGAAACATGAACTTGTGTTTTTATTGCCAAAGAAGCACTACAAATAGTTGGGGAGATAAGTCTTTGTGCTTGAGATAAATGTGAGAAGAATAGGTTGATGATTATAATAAAAATGGCTCTTTATTTTATTTTTTTTATTTCTTTGGGAATGGTACTTGTTTATCTTTGTATTTACTTGCGGGTGGAGGAATAATGTTCTTTCTGTATCCTTACATCTAGCACAGGGTTGCTGAATCCCACAGGTATTTGGAAGATGTTTATTAAACACATAAATAAATGAATGGTTTGGGAGAGCAAGTTTAAGAACGGTCCTCTTGGTCCAGCTTACGTAAAATTCTGAAGTTTTCATTGTGAGCCTTTTGGTTTAACTTAAAAGCTGTGTGAGACTACGAAATGTGACCTGAGGCTGGGGCTTTCTGTCTCATTCAGGGTCCTAAATGGCTCAGCCTTGATTACAAGTGTTATTTTATGGGAAAGTGAAGCCTCCGTCTGTTTTCATCATAATCCTACCCATACCGTATACACAGAAACTGTCTTCAAATGGTACAATGTTTTACCTTTTGAGGTCTTAGAACTTTCTCTATTGCAATCATTTAACATAGTTCAACAGCCACAATATTTGTATCCTTTTGGAAATGATCATTAAAATGGTTTTTAAGTACTGGGAAAACTGAAAGCCCGTGTAAGTAGAAGGCTGTTAAATATGAGGTCTGTATTTTAACTTGGCCAGATAAGACTCAGCCTTAAACCGCAGAACATAATCTTTGGAAGAGAAAGTGAGCAAACTGCTTCTCTCATCTATCAACAGAATACTGGGGCCAAGAACCACCTTCTTTCTTGGCCCTCTTGGGAGAATCTTTCTTTTAAACCAAAACAGAACAAATTAAAATAAGTGGCAATTAATCCTTTTGCACAAAAACAACCCAGACACTACATATCTGAGCATCATCTGTTAAACGTATGCAAGCAGCAAATGGTGACCGGGCTTGAATAATTCTACCCATTCCTAGAAGGAAAACTGAAGTTGTGTATCTTTCTTAAAATGAATTAACATTCCTACGCGTCTGTAGTCTTACCTCTGAATGCCTGATGGCAGAAAATATTATCTTGACTATCTCCATAAATCTTTAATACTATACAACTTATTGCCCCAAACCTCTGGGTTACTTGCATATTAAATAGCTTATATACCAATAGCTTAGTGCTAATAGGTCTTCTCCAAATTATAACACAGGAAAACCAGAATAATGAGGAAATCATATTAGCCATTTCCACCAAATATACAAATAAATAAAAATAGATAAATAACCCTAAGTGGCACAGTTTTCAGAGAGAGGGAGAGAAAGAGAGAGAAATAGATGCTTGTATATATTTCCTAATAATAGAATTCAGGCACTAGAAGACCTGATTATTAAAAGAAAAAAGAAAAGAAAAAGAAAAAGGAAGGAGAGAAGAAAGAAGAAGAACTACAACCTTTGGAACTTGGTATATGCATGGAAAGGTTGTGTTTTAATACCACCCAAAATGTTGGCTGACTCAGGAAATCCAAGCACACTTCTAATTTCCGGCTTCTCAGCTGACCAGATTGGTGTGCATGGACAGCATCTCGGACAAAAGTGGTTTATGGGTTAACTTATACTGAGGTAAGTTAGCTCTCCAGGCAGTTGCAAAGCACCATTTGTCCACCAATACATTTAAACACTTGTAGAAATGACAGGCCAAACATACAACAAAGAGTTCTTCAGTCTGTCTTATGTCAATGATGGACTGACTCCTCAAAGAATCCCACTGAGGGAAAACAATCAAATACTTTATGACAACAAATCATCATTTAAAATCTTTTCTTTGGTTCCCCTATGAACAGTCAAGATGTCCCAGGAATCCCACGCCAGTGCACAAACTCCATCTCCCAGCTTTCTTTTCACATTGAAAATGTCATCAAAGAATCCATTACCCACTTTGGGATTTGGTAAATGGGACCACTGCTCCCCACTCTACCTTGAAGGCAGAGGTGGCCTTGTCTTGTCGTGGATTTCCTGGGCAATCCCTGGAGAGAGTGTCAGAGATGTTTAGACCCAAGACCACCACTGAGGAGCATCCCTCACCTGGATCACTAGAATGTTCGTTTTTAGTAGCAGCATCAACCTCACCAATATTTTATCAACAAATGAAAGAGTTTTATAATACTTTTTGCCATTACCAATAGTTACAAAAAAGTGCTTCAAAATTATTCATTTTCTAGAAACGTTTTTCACTATGTTGCAGCGGCAATAAGGAGAGTGCTCTGGGGGAAAAAAAAAAGCTTTTCTAAGCCAACAGCATTTGGTGTTAACTAACAGTCCTGCTGGTATGAAGTCAAAGTTTTATTTCCTTTTTTCCTTCTTTTTTTTTTTAAATAAAATTAAGGCTCAAATGTTCTATTAAACTCTCATTGCTTATGTATATTATATTAAGGCTTATAACTACACCTGGTAAATTAAATTCACCCTGGATTGAATTAACACCTGCTATATGAATTATTTGCTTTATGTAATCAGTAATCTCAAGGTTTCTTCTCTTTCTCTGGAAACACAATTTAAATATTAACCTAATCTTTAAACTGCGGCTGCTTCTTTCTGACATTTGGAAACCGGTCATCCATGCAAAAAAAGGCAAATATGGATATATTAATGAAAAGGCAGCTTCTTAAAAATCTTTAGATGTGTAACTCAATGAATTTGGGAAGGGAAAATGATGAAAGCAGCAGGAAAATCAATCTCTGTGTCACTTTCTACGGAAAACAATGCTGATCATCTGTCACGGTCACATCCAATTTAAGAGACCCACTGAAGGTGACTGCCAATTTCAAAAGAGTCTTTGTATTTTCTTCATTATAATCCCTGGAAGGATCTTGGGCAGCTGGAGTACATATGAGAGGATCTTAAATTCTTTTAAAAATATTGCAGGGGGGCTTCCCTGGTGGCGCAGTGGTTGGGAGTCCGCCTGCCGATGCAGGGGACACGGGTTCGTGCCCCGGTCCGGGAAGATCCCAAATGCCGCGGAGCGGCTGGGCCCGTGAGCCATGGCCGCTGAGCCTGCGCGTCCGGAGCCTGTGCTCCGCAACAGGAGAGGCCACAACAGTGAGAGGCCCACGTACCGCAAAAAATATATATATATATTGCAGCATGGTATAAGTTACGTTCCAGGTCTGACATATCCTGTGAAAGGAAGAAGAAGAGAGTGAAGGGTGCTTGGCCTGATCTGGTCCTCGGCTTGCTCCCTGTGGGGCTTCCTCATGTCCTGCTCAGCTGACAGCCCCTGGAGAATATGAAGCTTTCAAAGCGCTGGTCTTCAGCCTTTTCTTGTACGCGTTGTTCCTCTAAGGAATCCACCAGTTTGTCCCTTTGCTCAATTACTTGCATCATCTCGGTGAGTATTTCTTGCTCCTCATTCAGATCATTCTCATCTTTCTGGCTCTCTACAGAAACAAACAAACAAATAAAAATAAGTAAAAAATAAGAACAAACTAAAACACCCACATTGGACTTCAGGTAAGATTTGACCCCAGGAGAACTTTTGGCACGGGCATTCTTGACTGTTCTGGACTTGTTCTGCCCTTTAATTTCCATGGAGAAAACAAGGAAATGAATTTAACACCAGGGACCTGCCCTCCAAGTCACAGATTAGAAAGGTGGGTGCTTTGTGCTGCTGTCAGCTCGGTTTTCATCTTGAGACTCTATATAAAGTGACAGGGAAAACCCCTTTGTGAGAAAAAGAAGTTAATACCAGCCAAGTCCTGCCAAGCCCTCCAACCTGTCCTCCCCTCACAAAAAAGAAACCAACAAGGCAACACAAAGGCGGTTTCCCCTAAACATGTCTGAGCAAAGCGATCTGTGAGAAAAGTTTCTCAGTAAACCATCCGCGTCAGTGGAAGCTATTTCAATGATGAGAATCCTTTTTTCATTTGTAGTTAATGACAAATTGCAGCCTTTGAATAGAGACCAGGCGGCAGCCAAGTGAGGTTATGGCTGGCCGCTAGGAGGATGTTTCCACACTGTGACTATGCTTCTCCCTGAGTACATGACCTTCTTCCTAATTGGCCCGAGACATTCGATTGCCTCAGGGAGACAAGATTTTTATAAAAGGAAGGAAAAGAGTAAGGAACAGGTAGTAATGACTTTCTGACACTCAAAATAGGATTTTAAAGGCAGGTTTTAAATCTTGTCAACCAGATTATTGCCTTGGGAGAAGACTCTATAAATTCTGTTAGCTCTTCCTACTTAACACACTGGGACTAGGTGGGGGGCCGGATACCAGAGCAGAGATGGTACCACTGTCTCTTGCATCAGGCTGAGGTCTGAGAACAGTGTCAGGAATAAGGTACATATGACAAAAGGGAAATAAAGAGGCACCGTTCTCTTTGCAGCTCATGTTTGATGGGAGGGAGGAGAGAGAGGCCGGAGAAGATAAAGGTGAGGGCCCTGGGCTCCAGTCTCTCCGTTCTGGGCCTTGGAAGCCCCCAAAGAGGCAGGGAATGTCACATCATTTGATGGGAGCACTGGGGGGCTGAGGGACTCTTGCCCTGCCCCTTGCTTGGAACTCTGGGAAGAGGCCAGCTGGAAAGGCGCCCTGTGTGTAAACGTGGAACAGGTAGAACTTCATGGCTGAGCAGAGAAGAGGGGTCTGGGTGTGGCTCCCCAGATCTTGATCTGCTGTGTGTGGCACACATTGGTAGAGCCTAGAAATGTCCACTTGCCCCAGAGGTGCAAAGGTAGACGGCCACTGGGCCTGCCATGGGGCTCCCCATGATGAGGGATGGAGTGGCCTCACAGTGGAGACTGTCTGGCCAGGCTGAGTGGAGGATGTGCTGAGGTGAGGCTGAGCGAGGCCAGGAGTGAGGCTCCAGGCACGCTAAGAGAATGGCCAGGCTATGGGTCAGGCCAGCCACACACCTTGGCTGCAAATGCCAGCAGAGACAGTGACGGCCTGATGACAGGAGACAGCTATGTGGGAGTCAGTGAGTCAGAGAAACCCACACAGACTTCCAGTGCTGTCAAGTCACACAAACCCGCCTCTCGCCATTACCTGGAGGTCACCTTAAGAATCAAGCAGATGCAAGGGGTGGCAATCTGCAAGACTGAACATTTTCATCCCCCAAAGACTGAGCATTTCCTAGAGGGATGGCATCAGCCTAAATTATTGCAGCAGACTAAGTTTACCAGAGAGGGATAAAAAAAGTTTCCTTTCCTCCCTCCCTCCCTCCCTCCCTCCCTCCCTCCCCCCTCCTCCCCCTCCCCCCTCCCTCCCTCTCTCCCTCCCTCCCTCCCTCCCTCCCTTCCTCCCTTCCTTCCTTCCTCCCTTCCTTCCTGCCTTCCTTTTCTTCTTGATAACTAGTGGTATGAAGGTTTCGTGCAAGATGACAAGGCAAAATGAAGAAGCCATATTTTTTTGTACACCCCAGAAGAGTGAGAAGATGTATGACCATCATTCTTTAGTAAGAATTTTTAAAAAAAAAAGATTCAAAAGTGACTAATGGAGTCTTTGGTGGTATGTATTTTACCACCCTGATATGGAGCAAATTAAAATTTTTATGAGATGTGTAAGTGAGATATTAGTTATATTGTACGGTTTGTTAATTTAGGTACACTTCAGTATTCATGCCCCTTATTTGATTATCAACACAAAAAAATTAAAATTCCTCTCTCAGTTTTGGTTTGTCAATGATGGAACCATCTGAGCCCCTTTGGACGAATAAAAGATGATGTATGCCACTTTTATCCATTCTGTACAGAGCAGTTCTCTAAGGATTTTGTTAGAAATAGTTTTCTACTGCTATAAAGAAACAATCTACAAACACTACTATGTGAAAAAGAACAGGAGACCCCCAAGTCTGTGATGATCTGTTCCCAAGTCTTAGACCCATCATTTACGTTGAGCATGCTTTTTAAGTTCTCAGGGACTCGGTTTTCTAATCTGTAAAATGGGGATAAAATACCTAAATAAGAACGATCATGATGAAAATGTCTCATATTTACTAAGGGCTTGCTCTGAAGCAGGTAACCCATAGGTAGGTGCAATGTTCGGTCCATGAGGTATACAGAAATGATTTAACTTGCTCTTTCAGACTTAGGTCTAAATGTAGGAAAGCCATGCACGGATCTGGCCCCCCAAACATACAGGCACAGAACAGAGTGAATATGCCTCGCAGGCTGGAGCCTATGAATGCATAAATCAGTATATGGTGTCAATTAAGTTTATTTCAACTCTCCCTCCTTCATGGTGAAAATAATTTTCTCATGTGTGATGCCCTGGCCCAGCCCGTGGTGGGAAGGATGCTTCCTTTCCATTCCCCAGTGCCTGGCAGAACCAGGCCTGCCTTCTTCTGTGCTCCCAAAGCACGTAAGTCATGACCCTCATCTCACTGTGTCATAACTACTGGTCTGGGTGTCAGTCTCCCGAGTGAGGCCACAGGGCAGGGTTGCTCTTCTCCATCTGCCAGGCCCACTCTAGATTCTCAACAAATATTTGTTAAATGAATGGATGGATAAGTGAATGAATGCGTGACTGAATGACTTTGTTCCTATTAGCACATGGGATGGAGCTAAATGCTGCTCTCGCGGCCCCAGTGAATGAAGCTAAGAAGGACCTGCTGTGCTCTGGTGGGGGCAGAGGAAGGCTGGCTTTGTGCCCCCTCTGACTTCCAGGCTGGTGACACAAGGCAGGAAGAGCGCTCCACTCTGCAATGTGCAGCATGTTCTGGTCACGTGTCTTCATGGGGGAAAACGTCTTTAACAAAGGCCCCAGACATATCACCATACTCACCCTCCTTGAGCATTTTTTCTCTTAATTTCTGCTCCAGTCTGCTTTGATGATCTTCTAATTCTAGTTCTCGGGCCCTGGGGATGAGAGAATGTTCAAACTTTGTAAATACTGGAGATCTGTGTAGAAATATTGACTAACAAACCCATTGACCATAGCAACTGCATTCTTTTTTCTTTATTAAAACTGGGGTCTTGGGGGCTTCCCTGGTGGCGCAGTGGTTGAGGGTCCGCCTGCCGATGCAGGGGACATGGGTTCGTGCCCCGGTCCGGGAAGATCCCACATGCCGTGGAGCGGCTGGGCCCGGGAGCCATGGCTGCTGGGCCTGCACGTCCGGAGCCTGTGCTCCGCAATGGGGGAGGCCACAACAGTGAGAGGCCCACGTAACGCAAAAAAAACCACTGGGGTCTTGGAATATCTCAAAACTGAAAGTTTTGCTGCTGCTACTGCTGCTGAGATATGCTGGACTCAAGAGATGATGGGGAGTTGTAATGTGCTCTCAGCAAGCTTTTGGAAGGCCACCCAGGACTGGATTGTGAAGAAATGACTAGAACAGTAGAAGCAATGACAATCTGAAGCTCTCCTCTCTTTTAGGGGCAACGTGACTTCAAGTATCACCTCTAACAACTCCCAGATCTCTGACTGTGGTAAACAAGGAGGAAAGAGGAGTGAGACATTCTGTCCGGGTGGAGGCAGAATACTAGACAACTACCCATCTGGTTGTAACTGACGTGGGAAGAAGAATCAGCGATGTTCTGGAGGAGTCAAGCCGGAGTGCTGGGGGCTCAGTGTGTCCACCGACAGAACAGCAAAGTCAAGAAGTGAAGTTAGCTTTCGGTGAAGCTCAGACAGAACTTCATGACCTTTCCATGGCTGGGGATAGCCCATGTATGTCAGAGTATGTGTGTAAGCTTCCCACAAGCTGGGCCATGTGGTAATGTGGAGGTTCTGCAAACCTTTGGGAGTGCAGGTCTGGCGTTCTCAGGAGAAATGAGGACCACAAATGGATGAGGCAGGGGTCAGAGGTGATAGGTGAAGCCACGTAATCTCTAAAAGGGAGGCTACAGAGCAGCGGTTCCCAAACTTTTTGGCACCAGGGACCAGTTTCGTGGAAGACAAGTTTTCCACGGACGGGAGTGGGGGCCGGGGGAGGGGGGGAAGGTTCAGGCGGTAATGCAAGCGATGGGGAGCGGTGGGGAGCAATGGGGAGCGATGGGGAGTGATGGGGAGCGGCAGATGAAGCTTCGCTCGCTCACCCACTGTTCACCTCCTGCTGTGCAGTGCAGCCCGGTTCCTAACAGGCCATGGACCAGTACCGATCACAGCCCGGGGGTTGGGGACCCCTGCTATAGAGGAAAAAAGGGTTTGAAGACAGGACCTTGGGAACACCTACATTTAGAAGCTAAACAAAAGAGGTAGAGCCAGGGAAGAAGCGAGCAAAAGGTTGGAAGGGTAAACAAGAAATGCAGCATCACAGAAGCCAAGAGAGGAAAGTTTCAGGAGAGAAGAGAGAGATCAAGGGTGTCCAATGCTACAGAGACACTGAAGAGGGTGAGCGCTGAGTCTAGGTCCCTGGGTTTGACGTGGAGGGGGGGGCCTTCCCTTGCAGCCCCACCTGCAGGCTACATGTGTATCTGCTATAGCCTTGGGTCACTTACTATACCCTGTTGTCGCTGTCATTTTTACTCCTTCTACTATTACGTGGGCCAAGGTCCATGCTTTGTTCAATACTCTCCCTTTTGTTATTGACACTCAACTTCCCTTGGCCCGCTCTGGTAGCCAGTGGAAACGCACCACTCAGATCTTCCTTTAAGAGAGAACTCTGGAAGGAGTGTAGTGTGTAGTGAGCTGACTGCTGTGGCAGAATCCACTTCACTGCTGTGCTGAGGCCACACTGTCCCTGAGCAGCTCCAGCCAGCGAGCGAGCACAGTGGCGGTGCTGGAGCTGGGCCATTTCTGCCCCACTTCGGACTCCTCGGACGGGCAGGCTTTGCTCTGGGGCTCCCTTCGCCTGGCTCAGGGCTGCACTGCGGTCTGACGTTCCTCCTGCCAATTCTCATTCCCTCCCCTCTCCTTTTACAGATGTCAGGACTGCATGGAGTCTGAAGACTTCCCTCTCACTCCCACTCCCTTTCTCCTTTCTCCCAATACATCTCTTGTACTTCTAATTCTGTCGTGGCACCTGCTTTCCCAAGGGACCCAAAATGACACACCAGTGTAAGACGTTTCTCCTAGTTCAGGCAGGTCTTTCTCCAAACTAAAACCTATCCTTTACCAGAGTTCCCACCTGCCTTTGTCTAGCTCACACATCCGAGTTCTCCTCCTTGGCCTCTGGTGGAGGAGAAGGTTCCCTCTGACAGCGTACCAAGGAGTGACCACAGTCACCGAGCAGTCACCACCCACCTGACCTTTGCCGGCAGGGCCTGTGCACTGACTGCTCCTCCTACAAACCTCCATGGAGCGCTTGCTATGTTTTCTCAGTCCTCTCATGCTGTGTGCTTGCGTGTCTGTCTCCCCTGAAACCTCGAAGATAGGGACTATGGCCTGACTCATCTCTACTTCCACAGTACCCAGCACATTTCCTAGCACATGGAATGTGCTTGATACTTTTTTGTCGATGAACTTTATAATTCACACCTGGACCAAAGGCAGACGATACAGTTGTATAAAAAGGGCTTTGTAGTCAGGCAGAGATGGACAAATTACTTAGTTGTTTTGAGTCTCAGCATGTACATCAATTTTAAAAAATAGTAATAATAAAAGTAATTGCTACAGATGAGCCCTTCTTCCCCATTCCTGGCGTTTCCTTCATGTCAGTGGAGCTCAAGGAGTATAATTCCTGGCTTCTTCTCTCCACTTTCATGCTTATGCTCACTCTCACCCCAGGGAAGGTGAATTTGGGAAGAACAGACTAGGGGAACTCAGCTCACACCCTTTCTCCCTGGGGATCAGCCTGCCTGCAGCAAACATGTGTTCTCTGTTACGCTGAGCCTTGCTATGGGTCTAGGGCAAGATTTCTCAATCTTGACACTACTGACATTTTGGGCTGGGTAATGCTTTGTTGGTGAGGGAAGCGGGGTGCCCTGTGCGTTGTAGAATGTTCAGTAGCACCCTTGGCCTCTCCGCACTAGATATCACTAGCACCTCCCAGTTGAGATAGACAAAAATGTCTTCAGACATTGCCAAATATCCCTGGAAGGAGGAAGTGAGATGGAAGTTGCCCCCAGGTGAGACCCACTGGTCTAGGGTAAAAGCCTTACCCCCAAGAAGCAAGTGATTCACTACCTTTTGTGACAGATGAGTGTGTCTAATTCTGGGGTTGGGTAGTATAGTAAGTTGCATGGTGAACTCCCAAAAGATATGTCCACATCCTAACCCCTGGAACCTTTGAAAGTGACCTTATTTGAAAAAGGGTCTTTGTGGATGTAATTAAGTTAAGAACCTTGAGAAAAGAATATTCTGGATTATGCCAGTGGGCTCTAAACCCAGCGACAAGTGTCCTTACAAGAGACAGAAGAGAAGACATGGACACACAGAGAAAGAAGGCTGCATGAAGACAGAGGGAGAGATTGGAGTGATGCGGTCACAAGCCAAGGGATGCCTGGAGGCACCTGACGCTGGAAAAGGCAAGGAAGATTTCTCCCCCAGAGGCCGCGAAGGGAGCATGGCCTTCCTGACACCTCGATTTCAGACTGTCTTCCAGAACTGAGAGAGAATACATTTCTCTTATTGTAAGCCACCCCGTTCGTGATAATATATTAGTCCAGCCCTAGGAAATGAATATAGTTAGCAAGCCCACTTGGGCTCTCATATTTAGCCGAGCTAGCCATAATCAGTAATAAACACTTTATTTTGATATTCTGGGTCAACTGTTGAACCAATTGTCTTATTTCTCACCCGGCTCAGAACCCAGGCAGAGAAGAGGAAAAGAATTTTATTAGACCCCTTCAAAGACTCCCAAAATTAACTCTCAAGGTTGGGGTGAAAATGAAATAAGACAGCATAAGTGAAAGCACCCAGTACAACTTGTAGTGCTTAGTCAGTTTATATTAAATGTTACTTCCTTTCCCTCCAGAATGGTGACAGGTAGAATGACCTTCAACATTTTCAGAGGACGGTAAGATCCGTCTCTACTTTCTGATCTCCCAGCCAGACTGCAACCTCTCATTCAGAGGACAGCCAGACCGATCTCCACCTTCAATCCATTAAAGCCTCAAGGAAGTGGTCAGGCGATTTCAGCAAGCCCTTCCCATGATTCACACACAGAAGCCAGACACATGCTTCCCCACTGCAGGTGTGTGACTGCAAGTGGGTCCCCCCTGGTGTGGGGGACAGGGATGGATTGAAAGTGTCTTATCCAAATGCCCTCCAGCTCCAGACCCATTACCTGAAATCATTTTAGCCATAGGACTCCACAGCAGAGAACAGACAATTGGAGATTCTCTGCACTAATGCCAGCATGATATGCAAGACATCAAATGTCAATTTGTCTCAATCACAATTCTGTATGCACAAGAAGAAAAAATCCTGAGACGTCAACCCAGGAGGGTGGGCCACCCCACTCCCGCCCTCTTTGCTTTTAGGCCTCGCTGTTATCTGTGTTGCCTTACTTACATGATCAGTAACTCCGACTCATATCGCATTAATTTATTCTTCTCCAGAACCAGCTTAAACCATTCCTGCAAAAGCTGTGCTTCATCCTGTGTGCCTGAATCTGCTTAAGAAATCAACGGCAAATGGGTTAGATTGGCATTTCTCTTCCCACGATCAAACTGCTTCGGAGCTACTTCAGGGGGCCATGTTTGTAGCAAAAAGGGCTCTGCAGGCGCAGCCCGCTGACGGCTTGTTGATGCCTCGAGATCATGGACATGACAAATAAAACCCACCTGTGCGTGCTCTGGGGGAGGTCCTCCTGGACATGTAGGGCATGAATACTTCAGCTCCATGAGCCATATACCCTGGACAACGGCCTGCCACTAACGATCCCTCTCCTGCCTACCTGTATGTCCTCCACAAAACTTCTATGCAGGGCTTCCCTGGTGGCGCAGTGGTTGAGAGTCTGCCTGCCAGTGCAGGGGACACGGGTTAGATCCCTGGTCCAGGAAGATCCCACAGGCCACGGAGTAGCTAAGCCCGTGCGCCACAACGACTGAGCCTGTGCTCTAGAGCCACGAGCCACAACTACTGAGCCTATGAGCCACAGCTACTGAAGGCCATGCAGCACCTAGAGCCCATTCTCCACAACAAGAGAAGCCACCACAATGAGAAGCCCGCGAACCTCAACGAAGAATAGCCCCCGCTCACTGCAACCAGAGAAAGCCCACGTGCAGCAACGAAGACTCAACGCAGCCAGAAACAATAAATAAATAAAATAAAATAATTTATTTAAAGAAAAAAAAAACTTCTACACATTTGTGCATCACATCCTCCATCACAGAAAACCCTAGTAACCCTGATGGTTACTATCTTCTTCTCTTCTTCTGAATCAAATGCCTACTGAGTGTCCAGGTAGGGTGTGGCTCCCTTTATGGGGCAGGGAAGCTCACACTTCATTTAGTCACAGAGGAGCAGTAATTGGCATTTTGAATTTTTGCACAAAGCCAAATGATGGGGGAGAAAAAGGTATTAGCTTTGAATCTCATAGGGAAAAAGTTATATCTGTTCACTCTTATAACTTAGATTATGACCTTTCTTCCTTTATTAAACAGAAGAATAACCATGAGAAAATTGACCCTGCTTTTAGATATTCAGTGTTAGATGCTAAATGTTTAGATAATAAAATGCTAAAATCTGGGCATGTTTGAGAAGCAGCAACATGGGGTGGCTTTCTAGTATTTCACCCTGAAATGGGAACACAGGCTGTGTTGCAAAGCTCATGGCCATTCTCGAAGGATTTATCCTGAAGGGTCCCATAGGTGGAGAGGGAAACAGGGCAGACAGAAGATGTGACCTTGGGCAAGTAGTTTAACCTCTCAGGGGCTCTGCTTCTTCATGGGGTAAACTGAACAAGAAGACACACAAGTAATCGAATGATAATAATGAGCTGCTGTTTATAATTCAGGATTACGTGCCAGTCGATGGGCTAAGTACCTTATACTCAACTCCTCACAACAAACTCACCAGTAGGTTCTCTTATTATCAAGTGGTTTCTTCAACCACTTGATGGCTGAAGAAACAGAGGTTTAAAAGATTAGAATAACTTGCCCAAGCTCACATTTAGTAAGTAGCAGAGCTAGGGCTTGAGTTCAAGGAAGCCTTATCCTAAGCCCATACTCTTCACTGCTTGTATACCCCTCCCCTATCCTCATCCCTCCCTCCCTCCCTTAGGCCTGTAAGGTAAATAACGCCCCTAGCACATTGCCTTGCACACAGCAAAGTCATCCATAAAAATGAGTACCCTTTCTCCCTGACTCCTTGAACACCCTTTTATTGATATGGAAACTGGGGTCCAGAGCAATTGATATGAAATGTCACAAATTATATATTTAGTTAATGTGCAAACTGATGCTACAATGCAGAACTTCTGATGAATTCATTCATCCATCCATCCATCCATTCAATAACACCTATTTATGGAACAGATGTCAGGTATTGCCTTAGGTACTGGGGATACAGTGATAGATAAAGCCACATATCACAAGAATTCTGGAGATAGTAAGGCATAGTTCCTGCTGAAAAGGGTATTGTTAGATAATCTTTTGGATCAGATGGACCAAAAAGCTAAAGTAAAGTAGAATATCAGAAAACTGTCACAACAACAAAGCAGCAAAAAAGGACTGGGAATACAGAGAAGGGAGGCTTTTCCTGGTCAGGGTGTGAGGGTGGGCTTCCCCAGAGGAGGCGATGTTTGAACTGGGACGTTGAAGAATGGATAACACTTTGAGAGGAAATAATGAGGGTGGGAGAGGATATTCCAAGAAGAGGGAACAATATGATCAAAGACTAGGGGATAGGATAGAAGATGGTGGAGAGAGAGATCAGGAAGGGCTAAGGGGACATGGAGGGGAGGATGATGAGATCTTTGAGGGTATGAAAATCTACATATAATAGAGGCCCCTTAGCCATGCTAAGGCTCTTGTACTTAATGCTGTAGATACAAAGGGACACTGAAGGTGGTTGAGTAGGAGAATGATACCTGGAGTTTTATGCAGGAAGGATTAAAAGGGGGAGAGAGATAAATAAGATGTTACGGAGCACCAAGTTGAGCTTCCTGTGCTTTATAGCTTGTTCCCACTAGCTATCTATTTTACGAATGGTAGTGTATGTATGTCCATCCTAATCTCCCAATTCGTCCCACCCTCCCCTTCTCCCTCTGTGTCCACATGTCCATTCTCTACCGTCTACGCCTCTATTCCTGCCCTGCAAATAGGTTCATCTGTACCATTTTTCTAAATTCCACATATATGTGTTAATATACGATATTTGTTTTTCTCTTTCTGGCTTACTTCACTCTGTATGACAGACTCTAGGTCCATCCACATCTCTACAAATGACCCAGTTTCATTCCTTTTTATGGCTGAGTAACATTCCATTGTATATATGTGCCACATCTTCTTCATCCATTCATCTGTTGTTGGACATTTAGGTTGTTTCCATGTCCTGGCTATTGTAAATAGTGCTGCAATGAATATTGGGGTATGTGTATCCTTTTGAATTATGGTTTTCTCAGGGTATATGCCCAGTAGTGGGATTGCTGGGTCATATGTTAGTTCTATTTTTAGTTTTTTAAGGAACCTCCATACTGTTCTCCATGGTGGCTGTATCAATTTACATTCCCACCAACAGTGTGAAAAGGTTCCCTTCTCTCCATACCCTCTCCAGCATTTATTGTGTGTAGATTTTTTGATGATGGCCATTCTGACTGGTGTGAGGTGATACCTCATTGTAGGTTTGATTTGCATTTCTCTAATAATTAGTGATGTTGAGCAGCTTTTCTTATGCCTCTTGGCCATCTGTACATCTTCTCTGGAGAAATGTCTATTTAGGTCTTCTGCCCATTTTTAAATTGGGTTGTTTGTTTTTTTAATATTGAACTCCATGAGCCATTTGTATATTTTGGAGATTAGTTCTTTGTCTGTTGCTTCGTTTGCAAATATTTTCTCCCATTCTGAAGGTTGTCTTTTCATCTTGTTTATGGTTTCCTTTGCTGTGCAAAGTTTTTTTCATTAGGTCCCATTTGTTCATTTTTGTTTTTATTTTCATTTTTCTAGGAGGTGGGTCAAAAAAGATCTTGCTGTGGTTTATGTCAAAGAATGTTTTTCCTTGTTTTCCTCTAAGAGTTTTATAGTGTCCGGTCTTACATTTAGGTCTTTAATCCATTTTGAGTCTATTTTTGTGTATGGTGTTAGGTAGTGTTCTAATTTCATTCTTTTACATGTAGCCATCCAGTTTTCCCAGTACCACTTATTGAAGAGGCTGTCTTTTCTCCATTGTAAGTTCTTGCCTCCTTATAGATAGCCAGTGGGAATAAGCTATAAAGCACAGGAAGCTCAGCTGGGTGCTCTGTGATGATCTAGATGGGTAGGATGGTGGGGTGGGGTGGGAGGGAGGTCCAAGAGGGAGGGGATAGATGTATACATATAGCTGATTCACTTCATTGTACAGCAGAAACTAACACAACATTGTAAAGCAATTATACTCCAATAAAAAAAAGAAAGAAAGAAGATGTTATTCTTTCTTAGGTTTCTTGAATGAATGACTGGATGGATGAATGGACTAACTGATAAACCTGTTGAGTACCACCGTCTTCTGAGCATTGTTTGTGGTGCTGAGGGACAGGGATGAATAAGCACTGGTTCCAGCTGTTCAGGAAACTGGGAGCTTGCACTCCAGTAGGAAAACCAACACTGCACAGGAAAATAGGACACAATGTGCCCCCTGCCATGCAACACAGGAGGGAAGCAATTCATCTTGTGTGGAGGAAGTGGGGAAACCTCAGAGAGGAGACAGTAGGTGAGCTCAGCTTAAGTGGATGAGTGAGAGGCAGGAGGAGGTGAAGAACAAGGCATTCCAGGGCATAGTTGCTGAATGAAAGAATGAAGTATATAGACTGGAGATCATATATAACATAGAAATTAAGAGCCTATACTTTAAACTCAGGTTTGGGATCAAAATTCCATTCTCTGACCTATCACTGTGCGGGCTTAAGCTCTTAATAGCCTCCCTGAGCCTCAGTCTCCTCATTTGTTATAAAGATGCAGTGGAGGGCTTCCCTGGTGGCGCAGTGGTTGAGAGTCCGTCTGCCGATGCAGGGGACACGGGTTCGTGCCCCGGTCTGGGAAGATCCCACATGCCGCGGAGCGGCTGGGCCCATGAGACATGGCCGCTGAGCCTGCACGTCCAGAGCCTGTGCTCCGCAACGGGAGAGGCCACAACAGTGAGAGGCCCGTGTACCACTAAAAAAAAAAAAAAAAAAAAAAAATGCAGTGGGATCGCACACACAAAGACCTTAGCCCAGCCCTGCCACTTAGTTTAAGCTCAATAAATGGTAACAGTCATTATTCAAATCATATACATGATGGGAGAACACTTAGGGGTCATCTCTCCCAGCCATGGAGGCACATAGGAATTCCCTCTACCTCCCTCCCACCCCAGATTCTACTATAATTCTCCAAGGATGGTAGAATTCCCCGCTGTCCAAGAAGCCCACTGCAGGGCTGTGTACTCTTAAGTATTGAAAACTTCTTTCTTTTGATCTTTGATGGGTTGGCTGCAAGCCAGTGAGTCCAACTGTGCCCTCTCCAGGAAAATAGAGAACAGTAACTCTACATTTTTATGAAAGACATTCAGATGTTTGAAGGCAGGTCTCATGATACACTGAAGTGTTCTTATTTCGTCAGTACCTCCAGGTCATTTATCATTTTGTCATAAAAGAGCTACCCACTCTGTTTGCCCTCTAATTTCCCAGGACACATCTCAAGGAGAGTCCAGAATCAAACAACCCAGAGCGGAGAGACGCCCTTGCACCTTCACCCTGTGCCCTGGGATTGCAGAAGTCCTTTTAGCAGCAGCATCTTCACCTGGCTCTTCCTAACTTGCAGTGGAATCTGGTCTTTCCACAGCAGGGGTGGTGAAGTCTGAGGACTTTATGTTCTACTTGTGCAACTGATCTTTTTCTAGACCTAATTCAAGACTTTATGTGTGTCTTGTTAATGATCATCTTGTTTATTTTGTTCCATCAAGGGGAAATCTTTGGGATATTTTCTCCATCTGACACATTTCTCCTAGATTCGGGATTTCTGTGGAATCGATAAAAAAGGGCATCCTGTACCTTTACGCTATATTGAAAGACAAAACGTCAGATAGGACTAGACCAAGAACAGAGCCATCTAGCCCATTAGAGACCTTTGGGTGAGCCTGTTCTATAAACTTTAAATGCATGGCACCCAACTGGTACCATCCAGTCCACATTTCTGTATCTTGTCCACTAGGCTCTTATAAGAAACTTTAATAACAAAATAATTTCCTGAAACCAAGCTTCACAAAGCCTGCTTTGTCCATTGGCATGCCAAACCTCACAACACCACCCAGAAAAGGAAATGACATTTGTTTTCCAAAGCTTCTAAGTAAACACCAGTGATTCCTTAGTAATCTCTAAATTTCTTTCTCAATATTCACAATTTCTTTAACAATCCTTTCTAGAATTTTGACAAGGATCAGGACTCATGTTTCTTTCTCATATGAAAGTAGAAAATGTACTCATCACTAGTTTTTTGGTCCAGGAATTCTTCCTGAGTCTTCAAAGACTGAGGTATATCTGCAACTTATTTCAACACCAGGGGGTTAACTCAGTCAATCAACAAATTCTGATTTAGTAAGGCCACATCAAAGACACTACTCTCTGTATGTACGTATCATCTTTCACCCGGGCTTAGAAACCTGAATTCATTGCTCTCCCATTTTTCTCACCTATCCAGATTCAATTTCCTCATCTAGATATTTGCTTAACATTTCTAGATGGAGGACCATTTTCCTTGATTAAGAAAACAAAAGCGGAGAGTAGAAAACCCTGCCTCTCCCCAATCATGTAATATTACACCATCTGCTTCAGTGCTGGGTCTATCCTTGCCTTGTTTTTAATCCAAAAGAAACAGCATTGTTTTGCCGTCTTTAGAGTATTTTTTGTTGTTGCTTTTCAGACTCAGCCTCTTTGCTACATTACACCTACAGGTTCAAGCCAGACTTTTATCCTGCCTTGCATGTCCCTTCTTCAATCTTTCTTGTGTGTCCTTCTAAAATCTGGTCCCTCAGAGGGTTCCCTGTGCAGCCTCATTGATTTGTATTGATGCTGTACTCAACAAACACAGGTTGAACTGAATCAATCAATTTAATTTACTTTTTTGAGTGGAATAATTTTCAACTTTATAGCCTACAGTTTATTTTTTAGACTCTTCCTTTCCTCAGTAGTCAAAATCACTTTTGGGGATCTCTGAACATGGAATCAAGTGCAGATTTCTAGGGAATCTGCTTTCCCAAAGCATTGGATGCAGGCAGCTTGTGCCTCTCCCAGGCTTGCCTTGCTCTCAACCTCAGCAATGTACTGAGATTTCCATCACCTCACTGCTACCCACCAGAGAGCTTCCTTGCAGGTCCTACTGAAGTCTCAAGCAGCATTGCCCCTCACCGCAGATGCAGTAGAGTGTAGTGGCAGTGGGCATGGGCTTTGAGATCGATCAGACCTTCTCTCCCACTTACAAATGTGTGACCTTGATCAAGTAACCTCACATCTCTCTGCCTCAGTCTCCTCTCTTGAAAAATGGGGGTGATCATAGTCGCTGCCTCCTAAATCGGTTATGAAGATTAAGTGAGATGATGCATGCAAAATGCTGAGCATGGTGCCTGGTACATAGTAAACATTCAATAAACTGTACCATTGTCATTACCACGCTGTTGTTTCTTCCAGTGTCAAGTTCTATAGTTCCATGTGGAGTATTTGCTGTATATCTTTAAACCTCAACTAGAGTGTAATCCCCGACTTGGTTACATATGGCTAAACTTTATCTGGTAACTTCACTTGAGATTAATAAAAGCTCTTAAATAATTATATATATTTTTTGTCTCCATGTAAACGGAAGGGTCACATGGCTGGCTGGATCATCAGCACTTGCTTGGGAAGAAGACTAGAGACTCTGTGCCTACACAGACTGTGTACTCAACCATGTCTCCAGCTGGTCCCATGGCTGCTGGTGAGCTGCAAGCCCTTCCAGGCCAGGGATGTGACTGCTACATCTGGGAACCAGGATGCAGCTAGAATGGCACGGCCAGAAGCGAGCAGCCTCTGGCTGTGAACAGAATAGCCCAGTTACCTAACCCTCGCTGCCACCCCTGCTTGTGACCACAGTCGACTGGTTCTTCCTTTGCTCCTGTGCCCTCACATCATGTTCTTTCCTAGGCAAAATGCAAGGATTCCACTTGCTTAAGTGAAATAAAGTAGTCAAAACTCAACACAAAACAACTTGTTACGGCTTCCCTGGTGGCGCAGTGGTTGGGAGTCCGCCTGCCGATGCAAGGGACACGGGTTCGTGCCCCGGTCCGCAAAGATCCCGCATGCCGCGGAGCGGCTGGGCCCGTGAGCCATGGCCACTGAGCCTGTGTGTCCGGAGCCTGTGCTCCGCAACGGAAGAGGCCACAACAGTGAGAGGCCCACATACCGCAAACAAACAAACAAAAAACTTGTTATTAATGGAGTCATGTAAATCAACCCACTTGTCCCTAAGTGAGCTCTCAAAAAAGCAAAGCAAACGTTGTCACTCCCTACTGAAATTCTTCTATAACCCCCATAATCAAGTTCAAATCACCTAGCCTGACAGCACTTAGTCCCTGCTTACATTAGAGGGAATGGCACTTAATGGTCCATAACTTTGTTCTCAATGGCCAATAACAGACTAAATGAACAATCCGTTCTTTAAAGTCGTGGCTTTTTAACCATTTCCTTTTGTCGGTAACGCTGAATGCTTCTCTGATTGTGTATTGGTGTGTTGTTTTTCCATGTTGGGTCTTGTGTTGCTTTCTGGTTCACAACTATCTAATTCTTTAGACATGATTTCCTGCCCCCGTAGAATCTATGAGAAGTCCTAATTTGGTTTTTGCTGCAATTCTCTCAATGCCCTCAACACCCTCAGTGATGTTCTGGAGCATGAACCGGCAGTAGAGTGATTACAGCCAGGATCCTCAGTAGCAGTGTGCAAGCATCTGCCTCAGACTGGTTGGGTTTCAGCCCCTGCCTCTTGTTCTCTGGCCTCTGGTCGGCTCTTAGATCCTGTGCTCATCCACGGGCCTATTTCATTTAAATCTCTAGCCAGGCCTTCTGTACCCAGTGCTCTGGGTACGTTGACTTCCCACAGGCTCCTTACACATGATGGTGATAATTTAGAAAGCTGCACTGGGGGTCTGGCCTGATTCAGTCTTGGCAAAGCCAGGATGCTGGAAGGTAGCTCATGACCCCATTCTGGGAGCCAGAGGCTGCAGCTGAAAAACAAAAATTCTAGTCCTTTCTTTATTAAACAGCTTTTTGTTTTGTTTTGCTTTTAGCTACATATCTATTCATCATAAAGTTTTTCTTGCTTTGAATTTTACTGAAATGATATCATACTATATGTGGTCTCTGCAACTTGCTCATTTTAAATTCTTTCTATATGTTTCTAAAATGCCTCTATGCTGCTCATTCATTTTCACTGCTGTATATGTAATATTCAGTTGTGTGTGCCACAGTTAACTGTTCTACAATTTATCCATTTTCCTGTTAATGGATATCTAGGTTGTTCTTAGCGGTTTGCTACTATGAATGATGCTGCTATGAACATTCTTGTATATGTCTTCTGATCCTTGTGGGCAAGAGTTTCTCTGGAATATATACTTAGGAATGAAATTCTTGAGCAGTAGGTATGCGAACGTTCAGCTTTACAGCATAAAGCCAAATTGTTTTCCAAAGAGTTGTGGCTGTTTACACTCCCACTAACATTGAATAAGAGCTCCCTTTGTTCCTCACCCTTGCCAAATACTTAGTATTAGATTTTATAAGTTTTGGTAATTTTTAAAATAGTTTCTCACTGTAGTCTTAATTTGCATTTTCCTAATTACTAATGAGTATTCTTCTGTGAAATGTATATTTATGCCATTTGTCTATTTTTATATGGAGTTATTTGCCTGTCTCATTGATCTTTAAGAATTCTTTACATATTCTGGAATACTGAAAATTTGTTATATTTGTTGCAAATATATTTTCCAAATTAGTGGCTCTTCTTTTTTGGTTATATTTGTTGCGAATGTATTTTCCAAATTAGTGGCTTATCTTTTCCTTTCCTTTATGGGGTCTATAGACTACCAAATTGAGGTCAAAAAGATTCTTAACTTTTCAAGTGCCATTTTCACATTAAAGTCTTTAATTTTTATGACATTGATTACATTTGTTGCAAATATATTTTCCAAATTATATGGTTAACGATAAGGTTCAATTTTATTTCTTTCCTATATGGAAAACCAGTTGTCCCAGAATCACCTACTTTCTGTGAACTGCAGTGATACTGCTGGCTTATATCAAGTTTTCATATATATAAGATTATGTTTGGGTTTTTGTTTGTTTTTTAACGTTTTGGCCACGCCATGCAGCATGCTGGACCTTAGTTCCCTGACCAGGGATCGAATTCGCGCCCCCTGCAGTGGAAGTGTGGAGTCCCAACCACTGGACCACAAGGGGAGTCTCATGTTTGGGTGTTTTGGTGGCTTTCAGTAAAGTATTAAAGTTGGCTCCATAAAGGTTGTGCACATTTTTTTTGTTAGATTTATTCCTAGGCACCTTCTGTTTTTATGCTAATGTAAGCAATATCTTCTTTGTTATATCATTTTTTAGAAACCAATGCTGAGATATGGAAATGCAATTGATTTTTCTACTTTGATCTTATTTCCAATTACATGATATAGGCTCTTATTATTTTAAAAAATTATCTGTACATTCCTTTGGGTTTCCATGTGGTTAATTCTATCATCTGGAAATGACAAAAGTTTGTTTCTTCCTTTCCAAACCTTGTGCCATTTTATCCTTTTCTTACTGTACTGGGTAGGGTCTCCTGTGCAATACTGAATAGAAGAGGTGATGGCAGGCATCCTCTTTTTTCACAGATTTTAAAAGAAATGCTTCTGATATTTTACCATTAAACAATGGTATTTGCTACAGGGTTTTGGAAGATATCCTTCAAATTAAGAAAGTTCTGACCCAGCAATTTTACTTCTGGGTATTTATCCTAAGAACACAAAAACACCAAATTGAAAAGATATATGCAGCCTTATGTTCATTGCCTCATTATTTACAATAGACAAGATATGGAAACAACCTAAGTGTCCACTAATAGATGAATGCATAAAGAAAATGTGGTATATGTACACAATGGAATATTACTTGGCCAAAAGAAGAATGAAATCCTGCTGTTTGTGACAACACGGATAGACCTGGAAGGTATTATGCTAAGCGAAATAAGATCACACAGAGAAGGATAAACACCATATGATTTCACTCATATGTGGAATTTAAAAAAAAAAAGAACAAACAAAATAAAACAAAAACAAGGTCATAGATACAGAGATCAGAGTAGCGTTTTCTGAGAGGAAGGGGTTAGGGGGTGGGTGAAATGGGTGAAGGGAATCAACTGTATGGTGATGGGTGGTAACTAGACTTGTGGTGGTAACAACTCTATAGTGTATACAGATATCAAATATAATGCTGTACATCAAAACTTATACAATAAAAAAAATTAAGCTTCAAGAAGGCAAAATAAAAAGTTCTTTTTTTGGTAAGAGTTTTTATCCTAAATGAGTGTTGAATTTTGTCAAATGATATTTTCTTCTTCTATTGAAAAGCCCACGTGGTTTTCCCTTTTAGTTTGTTAACATGATGATTGTTAAGTCACCCTTAGATTGCCAAATTTTAAAATTAATTGGATTAAATGTTCATTATATTCTTTTATCTTTTTGAATCTTTGTTATATCTGTGGTTGTGTCTGCCCTTTTCATTCCTAATTTATTTCTTCTCTCTTACTTTAAAAAACCAATTTAAGAGGATAGGCTTTAGTCTTTTATTAACTTTTCCAGTGAACCAACATTTGGCTTGCTTGATCCTCTCTGTTTTATCTTTATTCTCTATTTTATTTATATCTGCTCATATATTTATTATCTTCTTTCTTTAAGTTTATTTTGTTTTTCATTTTCTAAATGAAGTTGGACACTAAGCTCATTAATTTTAAGCCTTTCTTCTTTCCTAATAACAGTATTTAAGGCGATACCTCTAAGGACCATTTTCACTGCATCTCATGAGTTTTGATCTATGGTTTTCCTTTTCATATTTAGTACATTTTAAATTTCCAAGTATTTTTTAAAATATCAATTTGATGTTTTTTTGATCCATGAGAAATGTATATTTTTACTTTCCAAATGCATGGTTTTAAAAAATACATTTTGGTTACTGATTTCTAAGTTAATTACATTGTAGTATAGAATGTGGCCTGTATAATATGGCTTCTCTGAGATTTACTTTATGAACTAATATGGTCAAGTTTTGTAAATCATCATGTAAACTTGAAAAAAATATACATTCTCTAATTTGGGGGTGCATGTCCATTAAATTAAAGTTATTAAGTGCAATGTTCAAATTTATAGTAATGTTTCGTTTGACTCTCATTAATTGAGAGATGTACTAAAATCTCCTGCCATGATAGTAGAAATTTCTCCCTGACGTTTTATCATTTTTTTGTTTTATGTATTTTGAGCCTATTACGGTTAATACATACAACATTTAAAACTGTCATATCCTCTTGGTGAGTTGATCATTTTAAAATTATGTAGTGACCCTGTTTATTGCTAATCATGATTTTGGTATTAAAGGTATATGCTTTTAATTACCCTACCTTTATTTTGCTAGTATATACTTGCCAATTTTTTTTTTTTTTACTTTAAACCTTGTATTTAGTTATGTTTTATATGTGCCTGCTAAATAGCATATAATTGGGTATTGTTGTTTGTTAACTTTCACTACTATTATTGAGATATTTAGATTTGTTTCTACCATCTTTCTTTGTGCTTTTTATCTTTTTTAAAATGCTTTTAAACTTCTATTTAGAATTGAGTGGGGGGCTTTGTTTGGTTGATTATTTTTTCTCCCTTTGTTTTCCCTAGCTGATTTTTTTTTTTTTTTTTTTTTTTGCGGTACATGGGCCTCTCACTGTTGTGGCCTCTCCCATTGCGGAGCACCGGCTCCAGATGCGCAGGCTCAGTGGCCATGGCTCACGGGCCCAGCCGCTCTGCGGCATGTGGGATCCTCCCGGACCGGGGC
>NW_020837958.1:33759150-33790755 GCF_003676395.1 Aethalodelphis obliquidens
TTTTTTTTTTTTTTTTTTTTTTTTTTTGGCGGTACGCGGGCCTCTCATTGTTGTGGCCTCTCCCGTTGCGGAGCACAGGCTCCGGACGTGCAGGCTCAGCGGCCATGGCTCACGGGCCCAGACGCTCCGCGGCATGTGGGATCTTCCAGGACCGGGGCACGAACCCATGTCCCCTGCATCGGCAGGCGGACTCTCAACCACTGCGCCACCAGGGAAGCCCGCTGGTCAGTGGTTTTGAATGCATTTAATCATAGAATTCCTGGCCAAGCAGAATGTTACTTAAAAACCCAATATGTTCAAAAGAATAAAGCAGAGCTGATTTGACTGAAACGGGGTGAGGGCCTACTGGCCACAGGCTTCTTCTTACCTCAGCGGTTTGCTGAGACATCTGAGGAATGCAGAGATGGGCTTGGAAACCACTGATCAGTTCAGACAGGGGAGTGACTTTCCCAAGTGACCAAAGCCCTTGGAGACTCATGGCTTAAGGGGTAGCATGGCCCAGTGACTTCCCCTGAACTGGGGTCCAGCACTCCAGACTCCTAGCTCAGTGCCCTCTCCTGTAATCGAGCTCCCTGTCTCAAACAGTGAGTGTCCATCGGCCCCTGATATGGAGCCTCTCCAGGAGGAGGAAGGGGGGAATATTCACTTTGAGATCCCCAGTAGTGTTACTGAAACATTAGATCTGCTCTTCCTTCCCCCAGCTGGAATCACTGGCAGGAATGAGTCATGAACTAAGGATGCTGCTGGAAAGACTCACTCCTTAAGGAGCCTCGGGTGTAAATGGATGGAAAATGAGTCTCAGTGAAGATGGAACCAGGTTTGGGCTTTGTTCGGTGGTGGATAGGAGCCATAGGATAAAGGTGTAAAGAGCCATCAGACTCCCTGCAGCCTACTTACCACTCCTGTATTTGAGGGTGATGAGTCAGTTGTTGCTAAGTTTGGCTGCATAACAAACAGTCCCCAGTCTCAGTGGCTTACAAAGGTTTTCCTTGTGTTGCATTTGGACTGTGCATTGACTGTGGTTCTGCTCCATATATTTCTCATTCTGTGACATGCCCATTTTATTGTGGCTGAGAAGAGCAAGAGGCTCTTTAGTCACGTTTGCATAGGCACATTTAAAACTTCTGCTCACATGGGGCATACTTCATGTCTTCTCACGTTCCATTGGCCAGAACAAGTCACATGGCAGAGCCTGATAGTGGGGCGGGGCCTTTGTAAGTCACAAGGCAAGAGGAGGGAGGTTGTATAATTCTCTTGCCGACAAGGGTGAGGGTAGTGAGTAATTGCGAATGAGTGTGGCCTACCACAGCAGGTGTTGGGAGAAGTGGTGGTGGAAGATATACAGGGTGCCTATCTTCATAGGATGTAGTCTTTGGAGATAGAAAGACCCTTTAACATCTCTGGACCCCAGATCCTGAGGACACTAAGAAGTGTATGCTGAGTCTCAGAGCCCTGGTTCCCAAGTGATGTCATCTATCATTAGTGGAGGACTTCTGTTTTCCTTTTCCTTTCCCAGAAGAGGATGTGGGCCTGAACTGGCTTGCAGAGGCAGTGATGGGCATCCCCTGTTGGTGCTCGCCAGTTTTGGTGCCCAAGGAAGCCCAGGGAACTCCACTGACTGGCATTGCTCCAAGGCCATGCTTGGCAGGAGAGTGGGAGGGTGGGAGGGCTGAATGGTCATTTCCACTATGTTCCCCTCAACCCTTTCCAGGAATTATGTGCGTTGTACTTTATGGTATTGCTTTGACAGATGAAAAATCAAACCTGAAGCTCTTTGAGATTCTGGGCCTCCAAAAACACCTTCCCAATGGAAATCAATGGATGCCTCCTTTAATGGAAGGGTTAGTGTTTTTCATGGTATTGATTACTAGTAAGTTGAGAATTAGGAAATCACTCTGCAGTGGGATCACTGGTGACTGGGATCTGGGTTACTTGGGAAAGTGCTGCTGCCAACCTTTTTAACAGTGTCAGCAGCTCCTGGCTCAGCAGAAACATCACACCAAGCACCTACGGGGTCCAGGTGGCCTTTGATCAGACAGAGAACGCTAAAGGCTTCCTTCCCACAGCGGCTGCTCCTGAGTCTGCCTTCTGCAGAAAATCCCACGACTGGGAGTGCTTATGGCTCTCAGAGCTGCTGCTTCTTCCACAGCCTCTGAAGCTCAGTGTCAAAAGCAAACTGGTCTCCAGGCTGTTGGGTGAGGAAGACAAGAATTCAGACAACAGGGGGCCTGAGAAGGAGCCAGGAACCTGTACCCATTTCTGCATTCAAATGACCTTCCCTGGTATTGCAGAACTAATCAAGAAAAGCCAGATGCATGATCCGAAGTGTGCCGCATCCCCTCTGCAGGAAGACAAGCCTGTCCTAGGTCAGGTCAGAGAGCTCTGAAGGCTGCGGGAGTCCAGAGTAGTCTGTTCATGAAGACCTTTGGTTCCTCTGAAGATGCTCAAGCTTCTAGTTTTCCAAATGTTTTACTTTGAAAGATTTCAAACTTATAAGGAAGTTGCAAGATTAGTACAAGGAACATTCATATACTTTTCACCTGGCCTCACTATTCTTAATGATTTGCCACGTTAGCCTTGTCTCTCTTTCTTCATATACTTATTATCTCCCTGATCCATTCGAGAATTAATTATAAGCTTTATGCCCTCTGACTACTTCAGCATGCTTCTCCTAAGAACAAAGACATTTTCCTGCAGAACCACAGTATACTTATCACACTCAGGAAAATTAACGTCAGTATAATACCATTATCTACAATCCTTATTCATATTTCCCTTCTGGGCAGAAGGATGTTCTTTATAGCAGGTGTCCGCTCTAGGGGTCAAATCCTGCCAGCTGCCTGTTTTCATAAATGAAGGTTTTCTTGGAACACAGACACACTCAGTCATGTACGTACTGTTTATGGCTGCTTTTGTGCTACTGCGGCAGAATTGAGTGGTCGTGACAGAGACTGTATGTCCCGCAAAGCCTGAAGTATTTTACCATCTGACCCTTTAAGCTAAAGGGTGCTAACTCGTGCATTATTAGCATTGGTATCATCCAGGATCCAATCAAGGCTCATACTTTGCATACATTTTTGATTTTTAAAAAATGTATAAATGATCCCTAACTTATGAACATTTTTTTTTTTCGTTACGCGGGCCTCTCACTGTTGTGGCCTCTCCCGTCGCGGAGCACAGGCTCCGGATGCGCACGCTCAGCGGCCGTGGCTCCCGGGCCCAGCCACTCCGTGGCATGTGGGATCTTCCCGGACCGGGGCACGAACCTGTGTTCCCTGCATCGGCAGGCGGACTCTCAACCACTGCGCCAGCAGGGAAGCCCAGAACAGTAGTTTTAAATGTGACTCTGCAATTTGGCACAGCCTCTTCCTCTTCTCAGCCACAATGAAACGGGCATGTCTTGGAATGAGAAAGTACATGGGGCAGAACCATGGCCTGTCGCCTTAAGACGTCATGACCTGCTCCCTCCATCCTCAGTTCCCATCATGTCCCTGTATAAGCCCCTGACTCCATGGAACTGTTTGATGTAGTGACATGAGGTATTCATGCCCCATATATCTTTGTTCCTGCAGTTTCCTCTGCCTGGGACGTCTCTCTACACTTTGTCTTTGAAGATTTAGTGCAAACGCTGCCTCTTGGAAGCCTCCCAAACCTTTCTCATTTCCCATTCCCAAGATCCCTTTACCCACCATCTGGTTGTCTAAGCTGCTGAGGCCCACTGGATTTTCCATCATCACAGCACTTCCCACACTCGTACACTGATTCATTTTCCGTTGTTTTACCCTCTTGTTTGTGGAGGCCTTGAGGACAGGGACTATGTCTTATTCATCTTTGTCTCCTCGGTGCCTAATATAAAGACCTAACAGGCTCAGTAATTGCTTATTGAATGAATGAAAAGGTCCTTCCCTCGCTCGAGGGCTTCTCTCTTATTCCCAGGGCCACCTTGGGGGATTTCCAGGCTTCTCTTCCTCCTGCCCTTCCTCTCCCAGCGCTTGTGTGATGGGGGTACTCACCCTTATGGTTGCTGATTTACAAGTGGCCTTAGATCATTCCAATGCAGGGACTGAAATGACAAGAGATGGAGAGAGGAGAGCAGGACAGACCACCGAGGCCACCAAGCTCTGCAGCCAGGAGTCCCATTTCAGCCCATCACCACCTCTGGCCCAGACTGCGTGGTCACTGGTGATAGCTTAGAGCTGGTGTTCCCAGGCACTGCTGTGCGGCTGATAGAATTAGCAGTGAACAGAGGGAGCTCCAAGTGTGCTGAGCACCATCTCACTGGATCCTCATAGATACCTGGGCAGAGGGCATTGTCTCCATGCTCCCAGTGAGGAAACTGAGGCACAGAGGAGCTAATGACATGGTTAGGAAGTGTCAGAGCTGGGAAAGACTGGGAGCTGTGTGATTCCAAAGCCCTTCTCTCCATCACCTGCCATTTACCATGATTTCCCTTGGGAGGGGTGGTGTGGTGTAACCTCTGAAGGAATTTATTGTCTTAGGCAGTGTTGGAATTTGGGGCTAGAGCCTAGATCAGGCTATTCAGTAGAACTTCCTGCGATGATGGAAATGTTCTAGATCTGCTCAGTTCAATATGATATCCGGTAGTCTGCTGCCACTTTTGAACACTTGGAATTTGGCTAGTGTGACTTGTTTAATTTTAATTAACATATTTAAAATTTAAATAGGCCACTTGTGGCTAGTACCTACCGTATTGGATGGTAGAGACAAGGGTAAATGTTGGCCAAGTACATTCTGGGTAAATACACTGTGTGGGTTGGCTGGCTGGAGACTTTTCCTTGGGTTAGCATGGTTTTCATAGAAAATTTGGCATTAAATTCCAAACAACTCGATTAGCAACCAGTTTGCTCTGGAATGGGGGACTGCCTGCCCTGCCGTCACTCTGATGAGCAGAGACAGTTTTCAGGTTTGCATCTGAAGCAAATGAATCTTCCAACGCTGAAACGAGGCAGAGGAAATGCATGGGGTCATGGGGAAGATAAGAAGGGAGATGTGGAAGAGAAGACCCTAGGGACTAGAGTGGTGGAACGGTTATATATTTATTCTAGTTCCGCCCCTCCAAGTCCTCGCCTGGCATCCTTCTGGGGATCTGGGGATGCAGGGCTGGATTTGGGTTCCCAGCTGAAGTTCACAGCAGCGTGTAGACTCCCAAGAATATGCCTGTACTTTTCCTAAAATTAATTTTTATTGGAGTATAGTTGCTTTACGAAGTTGTGTTAGTTTCTGCTGTATAGCAAAGTGAATCGGTTATACATACACATAAATTCACTCTTTTTCTTAGATTCCCTTCCCATTTAGGTCACCACAGAACATTGAGTAGAGTCCCATTCTAGGTCCTAAAAGGACAGTCTTATTACTGCCTGTCCTTTTAGGACCTAGAATGGGGTTCTGGCAGAGAGTCAGGTGTGCTGTGTCTTAAGCTGGCCTGTTCAGCTAGTGGCTGTCTACACAGTTATAAACCATACCCTGGGGTTAAAGCTTACAATCTCTGTGACCTTGAGCAAGTTACTTCACCTCTCTGTGCCCAAGTTTCTCCAAATGTAAAATGGAGTTGATGTCAGTACCTAATTGATGGGCCTGTCGTAAGGGTTAAACAAGCCAACCCACGTTGAGCCTGTGCCTTGCTTGTGGTCAGCATCCAGCAGGTCCTTGCTGGTTTTAGGACGTTAGTACAGTCGTGATGCGCCCAGTGTCAGATCAGCACAGTCTTTTATGTTCTGCCCTCTGCCCTTTCTTTCTTTCTTTCTTTCTTTCATCTGCACTGGCAGTGTTTTGCTTTCAGAACTGAAAATACTTTTGGGAGCTTTGCAAGAAATTGCTCCCAGATCCTGGGAAAGGATGTCTGTTTTCTCGTCTCATCTCCCTGTCTCCGGATATTTATAGCTCTGGAGAGAAAGGAGTTGCTTCGATTTCTCAGAATAGTTTCCACAGAAGTGTGATGTTGGGGAGACAGGGCTGCGGCGGTGTTGGGTTTGGCCTCAGAGCCTGGGGCTGAGTCCCACTTGCTAGCCCTGTGACCCTTACCCTCAACCATAAGCCATGAAAATATGTTGAGCCTCAGCTTCCTCACGTGGGAAATGAGGATGGAGTGACAGTCAAATGAGATAATACACATGGGTGTGCCCAGTTCACTGCCTGAACATACAAGACACTGTGTCAGTTGAATCTGAGCCCTTAAATCCTTTGTCAGCTTCAATGTTCAAACTCACAAGTAGGCAGCTACTTGGGGGCCCTTCATGGTGGGGCTCTCAGCTGGAAGCTGTCCAGTTATGCGGTGAAAGGCAGCAGAACTGTGTTCCTAGCTCCTGCCTTGTCCTCTACCAAGGGGCCCTATTTAGACTGTTGAAACCAAGTTTCTAGAAAGAACAAGCCGCAGGCTGAGCTAAATTTGCACTGTGGGAGCAAAGTCAGAAAGCGCCAAGTCCCCAGACCCCAGAGGCGCGAGGCCTGCAGCCACGTGCTGACTCCAGGATGGATTTGGACACACCCCTGCGAACTGAGGGGTTCCTGAGGGCACTCCTGCCGGGTGGGACAGGGGTCCAGGAGGCAGCTGGTGGGCTGGGGGTTCTCGTTTGCGGGGGGATCCTGAGCAGAAAACATGGCAAATTGTAGGAGGCAGAGAGAGCACAGCACGCAGAAGAAACAGGGCAGTTCTTCCATCTCCATCGGTGAACCTGAGGACTGCAGGGGACGGAATGAAGCCTCAGGCAGGCTGGCTGGAGGGAGGGCCTGGGCCCCAAGCTAGGCAGACCCGAGTTCAGCTGTGTTTTGCCGCTTTCCTCCCTGTGACCCAGGTTAAACAGCCTCCCTCAGCCTCGAGGGTACCCATCATTCAAATGGGGATTAAAGGTACACCACTTAGTATTTGGATGAACTTAATACGTGACTGATTCCTTTTCCTCATGGAATTTCAGAATACATAATACATCATTTTCTTATCTACCGACTTATTTTGCTACTTGCAGAAATCCACGTGGAGCCTTACGTGGAGCTTTGAAATCGTGCTGTGTGCCCTGGGGGATGGAGGCCAGCTTGGCAGGGATGGTGGTGTTTCCAGAACAACTCCTGAGGCCCCAGTTCTGCCTCCTGGAAGACCTTTATTAAAGAGTAGAGGTTAAGAGTGAGGGCACTCAGGTGGCCTGGTCAGAGCCCTGCCCACCGTGTGGCATAGCAGTTCCTTTCACCCCTGTGAGCCACGGCATCAGGACACGTAGGTACTAAAACCTGCCCGTCCTGAAGATCTGTGGTGAGGTGAAATGCGGTGGTGGGAAGTGGCCATTGTTATTACCCACCCGCCTCTTCTGTTCCGACCTCCCCTTTCCACATAGACGGCTCCCCCTTGCTGGCTCTGCCCGGCAGCCACTCACCCCCTCGATGCTTGGGAGCCCAAGATTTCTGGAGGTAGCACCTTGTTTCCCTGGAGAAACCACCCCCGTGACCCCTGGAAGACTTTGGGGAAGATCCTTGGGCTCAGTTCCGCACTAAGGTTTATCACCTCCTCCACCCCTACCGCCAAGCTGGACCAGAAAGCATTCCTTCAGAAAACTGTATACTTTGGGGTTGAATTTATGAAGGAACCATCCTCTACTGACATCTGGTTTTTGTCTGATTCTGCTAGACATTTTCTCATCTGCTTTCTCATTTAATCCTTACCACCATCTTGTGGAGTAGGTATTGCTATACCCATTTTGCAGACTGGGGAACTGAATGTCAGGAAGTTTATGTAACTGACTGACTTAGAAATGGCAGTTCTGGATTTGAATCCAGAACTGTATGCTTCCTCTCCCTGTAACACAGAGCTTCATTTGCAGAAGGGTTGATTGTTTGGTCCCAGATATGAAGTTGCCTGGGTGGGGCTGCAGGTGGAGGTTGAGAAAGGTCCTTTCCAGGGTTGCCATGCAGAGAATGTGGCTACGCTCACAAGGAGACCAGATCCCCTTTACTTTTCCTTCCCTTCCCTCCTCAACTCCCGGAAAAAGGCACCCAGCAGTTTCAAGTCTGCTGTTTCTTCATGGATTTTTAGGAAAGATGATGAATGAACCAAGAATTGATAAGAAAAGACAAATGGTACTTGGGTTATGCATTGTTCTAGTAAAATGTGTTTTCCACTGCAGGTCTTAAGTGGCTTTTTCCTTAAAATGCCATAACAGAAAGAAAGGTTAAATAAAATGAGTTTTCCATGGCAGAAGTGTCAACCCAGGGGCCTCTGCAGGACAGGACCCTTGGGTGGCTGAGCTGTAAACTTGGTCGGCTCCCTGATGGCAGAGTTGTGGCATGTTATGCCAATGAGGGGCTCCCCAAGAAAGGCCTGGCAGGAATTTCAGTAGCTCTGCTCCCTGGAGACCTAATCGGGCCTGAGGGCCCAAGACAGTGGTCCCCATCAGCACTTGCCACGTAGTGAGCTGGTCTCCATTTCCTGGACCACCACACCTGACATGGAGCCTGAAACCGGAGGGAGGGGCAGGAGCTGGGTCGTGGGGCAGAGCCCTTTCCAGCAGAACTTCTGCTGACTCTGAAGGAAGTTTCTCCCATGGGTGGGACTCAAAGGGCTTGCCCTGATCCAACGTCCCTAGGGATACCTGCTTGTTCCAGGCCTTAAAGATGTTGGTACCAATTGGTGAATTGCCTTCCAGAAAGATTAAGTCTATTTACTTTCCTGAATCTACCTTGAGCAAGTGTCTCTGTTGTGATTTGAAAAGATCTCGTTACAGCTATTCTGTTCTGTTCCATGGTTCCACTACGTTCCATTCTCTCCCATCCCCTCCCTTTCCATCCCATCCCATCCCATCCCATCCCCTCCCTTTCCATCCCATCCCATCCCAGCCCATGCCATAGCTCTCCATGCTTTAAACAGTCACGAGTTGGTACTCAGTTCCAGGTTCTGTTCTAAGTATGACGGCGCAGAGATGATCAAGATGCAGCCCCTGCCTTTATGAAGCTCCCCCTCTAACGAGGGAAATAAGCAGACAATTATAGTGTGACACAGATGGTAGAGGGAGAGACTGGCTGCCCCCTTCCCCTGGACAAAGTCACCTCACCCACAAATATCCCAGAAACAGAAGCAGCGGTAAAGAAAGTGAGGGAGGGGGTAGTCAGGGAAGGCTCCTTGAAGGTGATGATTGGGTTGAATTTTCAAAAGGTGAATGGGGGTTTACTAGGCAAACAGCAAGTCTCTAAACTAGCGCTTAAATAGAACTTGCTAGGTGCTGGGCAACATTCCTGGCATTTTATATATTTTAACTCATTTACTTCTCGTAACAGCCTGTGAGGGAGGTGCTCTTATCACCTCCATTTTTCAAACGAGGAAGCGGAGGCAAAACGCGATAGTTTAGTAAGTGGTAGAGCCAGGGTTCAAACCCAGGCAGGCTGTGGCTTTAATCACCGCACCTCACGGCCACTCTGGCAAGGCAGGGAGGACATTCCAGACACAGAGGTGAGAACTGGCGCTGTCCTTGATCATGGGCACTGTAAGCGGGGGCTCCAGGAACCCCTCCTCCTACAGTGCAGATACTGTATTATTTTCTCCATGAAGTAAGTCTCCTCGAGCCAAACTGTCCACCTTCTTGGCCACGGAGCAGCAGCGGGAATCGTTGCCACCTTTCCGCCACCTCCCCTTGCTTTCCTGCCAGGGAAGCTGGGTAAATTCAGCAGCTTCTCAGCTGCTGGGACTCCAGGCCAGGAAACTCTGAGCCTTTCATCTCCGCTGTTTTTAGAGAAGGTGGGAAATGCTGCAAGGCCCAGGCATGATGCATGGTCATTCTTGCCGCTACTTGCCCCAGGCCTGGGGTACACCCAGCCTCTACCCACAGGGACAAATTCTCCCTTCGCCCAGGGCCCAGCCTCACTGCTGCACACAAGCTGGGACATTGCAAGCACTTAACAGTAGGACTTAGGCATTCTTTCCTCCCTTGTCTTTTCCTAGACAAAATCCAGGGTCCCACTGCATCTGTTACAAGGTATGGTCTTTTCTCTATTTTAGCATGCCACCAATCGTAAGACAGATCATTGATTTAATGATAGCTTTTCAGAGGAAAAAGAAGAAACACTATGGCATTAAAGTACACATTGATTGTAAGATTCATCACCATTTCAGAAACATTGAAATGTAAAAAAGAAATGAACGTCTTAGAACACAGGGAATATAGTGTTTTTTAAACATATTGTGGTCAAGTGAGGGCACCTGCATGGTGAGGTTGTCCAACAGGGGGTGGGGGATGGCACTGGCTGGCACTGGCCAGGGCAGGGTGGTAGATACCCACATCCATCCAGCCCTGCCTCTGCTACCTTCATCTCCAGTCATCCAGGCCCACTTTGAGGACCTTTCAAGTAGCTCAAAAACACTCACAGCTGAATTCATTCTTTAATTGAGTTTGGCAAATAATCAGCTCCCACTTCGAGCTGGGAAGTGTCGAACTCGGTGGGTGTGCAGGGTCCAGCAATGATGATCCCCTGGGAACCTTGACCCATCTTCCTGGAAGTTGGCTGGTAATTGGAGCTTGCCATGTGGTGTGAGATCAACTTGCCCTGAGTCTAAAGCTGGCAACTTCAGATGCATTGCTTTGCCTCTCTGGGTCCTAGACTCCCCTTCTGTATAGTGAGGATGCAAGACAATAATTATAGCAGCTAACGGTTAGGAGGTGCTTAAAACACGCCATGCATTATTCTGTGCGTCTCATGAGCACTAGTTATTTAACCCTCACAACAACACTGTGAGGTTGATACTGTTACTCTCTCCATTTTTCAGATGAGAAAATGGAGGCACAGGGCAGTTAAGTAATTTTCCTGAACTCACACAGCTAGTTAAATGGCAAAGATAAGAGTTGAACCCAAACTTCTTGGTTAAAGGGTCCATGCTATTAACAATGAAGGTACTGGGTTAGATCAACAATTATTGCATTTTAAAAAGCCAACATGGGGCTTCCCTGGTAGCGCAGTGGTTGAGAGTCTGCCTGCCGATGCAGGGGACACGGGTTCGTGCCCCGGTCCGGGAAGATCCCACATGCCGCGGAGCGGCTGGGCCCGTGAGCCGTGGCCACTGAGCCTGCGCGTCCGGAGGCTGTGCTCCGCAACGGGAGAGGCCACAACAGTGAGAAGCCCGCGTACCGCAAAAAAAAAAAAGCGAACATGACCCTTTTAAAAATGAAACCTACATAGAGGTCCAAAAATAAAACAGATAAGATGACAGTCTTTCTGGTTAGAGAAGAGTAAGGCTCAGAGTCTCTCTTGTTTGCAGGGACCTGGGGGAACTTCTGTGGCAGCCTGGGCTCCTTGAAATAACATGAAAACAGCTAGACTAGACAGTTTCCAAGGGCCATCCAGTGGCAGCGTCCTGAGATTATCAGGGAAAGACACAAGAGACCTGTTGTCTTCCTGGGCAGGCTAATGGTGTGGCACATGTTCTATGTAATATTCTTGAAATATTTTTTCAACATGTATTTCTTGGGACCATGGAGAAATGGATTACCTAGTAATAAAATCTGTATACCTTTTTCTTTCTGTTCTTTAGGCTCTAACATGCACTGAACATAACATTTAAGCTTTGGGCCTGTAGATTACTGCACATTTTTCTGTCGCTCATAACTGGATAGTGTTAGTCACTAATATTTGCTAAAGATAACCGTAGGTTACACTGACACATCATAAAGTGTTTGCTCCCTGCAAACAGTGCTTTACTCCTTTCAGAGTGTCAGTTGACTGTTTCGCCAAGTCCAAGCTGCTGGCTGCTGGCACTACGGGAGCGGGCGGTGTGGTCTGCATTTGCATGGTGCAACTGCCACACGCAGAGTGAAAATACTCAACAGAGGTGAGGAGCTGGGCCAGTGAAAAGTCTTATTTTGATATTAATTTTTTTTTTCTCAAGGACACTATCTTGCATAGAAGTGAGACGGACTCAACTTTTCACCAGCTCTGTCTATTCCATAATTGCCCATGGAAACCTGAGCTAACTGGTACCATATGGCTGATGTACTCCAGTGACATTTTTGCAATCCCTATAGGTGCCATTTCAGGCAGCTGTCAGGGCTGCCCTGTACGGGGTGCAGGGTGTGTACGGCACAACTCTAGGTGCAGATGACAGTGTGAATGGCGTCCCCTGGGGTTTTGCCACCTGCATGTACACTGCTTGGCCCTGGCACGTTGACTTCATAACCACACGATAGAGTTTCACCTTTGCTTCTTACATTTACCCCAACTGCATGAGAGCAGGTGGTGGAATTCTTTGGAGAAGAGGTCATCTCTTTGAGAAAGAGTCCACTTGGTCCAGGAGAGGTGCTCCCTAACCAGGCTGTTCTATCTGACCATGGGGTCTGTCCCTAGATCTGAGGAGTATCTAGCCAAGGAGGCCTTGCAGGAAGCCTTCACCGTTGCCTTGCTGCTCTAGTAATTCTGTTAAGCAAATGAGGTCAATCTGACAGGATGTGTCCTCTGTGGGTACATTAGTTTCCTAGGGGTGTTGTAACAAAGTACCACAGAGTGGGTGACTTAATAGAAAATTATTCTTTTATAGTTCTGGAGGCTAGAAGTCCAAAATCAAGGTGTTCTATAAAGCCATGCCCCCTCTGAAGGATCTAGGGGAGAAGCCTCCCTTGCTTCTTCCCAGCTTCTAGTGGTTGCAGGCAATCCTCGGTGCCCCTTGGCCTGTAGCTGCATCACTGCAGTCTCTGCCTCCATCTTCAGGTGACCTTCTTCCCTGTGTGTCTCTGCATCTCTCTCTTCTTAAAAAGACAGTAGTCATTTGATTAAGGCCCACCCTAATCCAGCATGACCTCATCTTAACTAATTGTATCTACAAAGATGCTATTTCCAAATAAGGTCACATTCTGAGGTTCTGGATGGACGTGAATTTGGGGGATGGGGCGCATTATTCAATCCACTATAGCAGGCCATCTGGGCTCCTACGGCTCAAATCATCCCTGGTGTCACTCTCTTAGAATCTTTCATGGGTGCCACCACACGTCTGTAGTCTAGAATTTACTTCCTTTCTCACTTTAGAAACTGGAGCTATAGGATGCATGGTACTAATCTCCTGACTTTTCTCCTCCTATTCTCCAGAACTCGTTAAAGACCATGAAAATGGGTCTAGTCATTCACTGGCAAGTTCCTTTAGTGCCCTGAATTCATCCAAGGCAGGAGATGTGCCTTGTTTAGGTAGTCAGGTGCCATCGTGCGTCTTCTTGGACCACCTTGGGTTTCTGTTTATTTATTCATTCAGCAAACAGCTATTGAGAGCTTTCTGTGTGCCAGGCTTGTGCTAGTCCTGTAGATACTGTGTGAACTGGAGTGACAATGAACTTGTTGTTTCCGTGATGGTCAAGGACCCTAAAGAAATAGACATATAGGTATGTAATAAGCAGTGATAAGCCTTGTGAAAAGGAAAGAGTCATGGGAGGGAGGAAGGTTGTGTTTCAGATAGGGGAAGGAGGGAAGTCTTTCCCTTCCCTGTGATTGTTCAATGCTTAGCAGCAGATTACAGTCAGGACCATGGGTTTCCCAATCCAGTCGCTCCCAGCTCCAGGCTCACCTGTGGGGCAGCCAAGCCTGTATCCATACTCCGGGGAACCCTGGCCTCCTGACAGCTGGCTAGGGCCTCCACTCTGTCCCAGACGCCACCATCATTAGCTGGTGCTAAGGCAGGACCTATTCTGAACGTGGCTCTGACAATGGGAGTTATCCTAGATGAGGCTGTCTGGTGCTTTTAAACCTTTTAAAGTCTAGGAAGGCAGCATGGTAAGGAGGAAAGAGGTTGGCTCCTGGCGACAGATCAGCAGGGCTTATGTGACCTTTTACAAGTAATTTAACTTCGCTGAGCTTCAGTCTCCCCTCTAGAAAATGGGGATACTGTTCCCACCTTAGAGCACGATAGTAAAGGAAGTGAAACTGTGTCATGTAGCTGACGCTCACCAATATGAACTCAAATTTCATTCGCTTGTTAAAGACCCCACGAGACAGGCACGTGTTATTGACCGGGGAAGCTTCTGAAATCTTTCAGTGCACAGAGTGGGTGCTGAATAAAATTAGCGGACGGACGGGGCAAATGAGGCCAAAGGCTGCTTGTCTTTGGAGTCTCCAGAGGGTCTGTGAGCCCTCTCCTCCCTCTGGCACCAAAAGTGTCTCTCCCCTGTTCCCCCTCTTCCTTGGAGGAGTATGGGTTTCTGGGAGGTTGGGAAAGGTCAAGAAGAATGCGTCCAGAGGTGCAGAAGCTGCCCCTGAATATCTTTGCCATGCATGGGACTAAATCTGTTGGAAATTATGGGGTGCAGGGAATTACTTCACAGAGAATAATTGGATTTCCCCCAAACAAACAGGGTGGTTTAAGTGAGAAACCAGACCTCAGGTGAGTTTCGTTACGGGGGATGCTCACCAGACCTGTGTATCCACACGCTGACACATGCCTACTCCTGGGGCCACGCTATCAAGGTCTGACTCTTCTGAGCACTGGAGCGTGGATTAAATAAGCTGGGGTTGGGGAAGATAAGAACCCTGTTCCTGGCAAATGTTTACACCATGTAAGGAAAATGCTCACAAGTTAGAGCTGATAAAAGAGGCCCCCGAAGCCTACGGGCTGCCAGAAAGGGCAGGTCCTTGGCATCTTCACTGGTGTGGTTGTTGGTGGTGGGCAGGGCGTGGACAGGATGTCGTCAGTCGGTGGGCTCTGACCTTGCCCTTTGCCCTTCCCTGGGCAGCCAGGGCTCCCTTCAGGACTCATCATTGGGAATCTTAGTTTAAATCCTGCTAGTTTCTTAGCATCTTTGAGTCTCAGTTTCCACATCTGTAAAATGGCAATAATGATATATACTTCACTGGGTTGTTGGTAGGATTTAATGGGACCGTGATTTCAAAGTGCCTAGGAAGGTGCCTGCAAGAGTTGGTTCAAGGGTCACAGATTCCTGACGTACAGGCTGCTCAGGACCAGCTCCTGTTGCTCCCCACTCCCTGCTCGCTCCTTCCAGGCCCCTCACCCCCTTTCTGGGGGATGGTGGGCTCAGATGAACACTGTCAGCAACAGGGCCCTACAGGCCTCCAATCTGGCTACTTTTGCCTTTCCATGAACACCTTCCACATACAGGGTATCTGCGGGAGAGATGGACCTGTATAAGCCATGGGAGGGAATCAGACACACTCTCGCAACCCAACTGCTGAGAGCACTCCTCTTCCCAAAGTGTGTCCCATGGAGCACCAGTTCCATGCAGTAGAATGCTGTGGCTAAATACATTTGAAAATCTTTCTTCTTAGATTCCATATACATGTGTTAGCATACGGTATTTGTCTTTCTCTTTCTGACTTACTTCACTCTGTATGACAGACTCTAGGCCCATCCACCTCACTACAAATAACTCAATTTCGTTTCTTTTTATGGCTGAGTAATATTCCATTGTATATATGTGCCACATCTTCTCTATCCAATCATCCGATGATGGACACTTAGGTTGCTTCCATCTCCTGGCTATTGTAAATAGAGCTGCACATGTATATGGAATCTAAGAAAAAAATAATGTCATGAAGAACCTAGGGGTAAGACGGGAATAAAGACACAGACCTGCTAGAGAATGGACTTGAGGATATGGGCAGGGGGAAGGGTAAGCTGGGACAAAGTGAGAGAGTGGCATGGACATATATACACTACCAAACGTAGAATAGCTAGCTAGTGGGAAGCAGCCGCCTAACACAGGGAGATCAGCTCGGTGCTTTGTGACCACCTAAAGGGGTGGGATAGGGAGGGTGGGAGGGAGGGAGACACAAGAGGGAAGAGATATGGGAACATATGTATCTGTATAACTGATTCACTTCATTATAAAGCAGAAACTAACACACCATTGTAAAGCAATTATACCCCAATAAAGATGTTAAAAAAAAATCTCTCTTTATGAATGACCTAAATATATAACCACACTCAAGGCTCTATGACACCTTGTAGGAAGAAAGCCTGGTTCACTTCTAGGGTGTCCCAAATGCATTTCATCACAGAAGTATCCCCCACCCCTTTTTTCACATAACACCTGCTAACAGCTGCAGATTATGTCTTTCCCAGAAGGCATGTTGGAAAACACTAGAGACACAGATTATAGATATTGCCTGAGATATTTCAGACCAAGGCACGCCGAGTCTAACCGTGCCCCTCCCTCAGCGTGGACCCCGACATCTCTGTGGCCCCCTCTCCTCACAGCGATCGTGCTTCCTCCAGAACCCAGCTGCTCTTGGAAAAGAGACAGGGCTGAGGGGACCGTGGGGATGGCGTTTGGGGGTGGGTTGTGGCAGAGGGGAGCAAGCCGACTGGGGAGGCATCCAAGGCAGGGCGTGGGGCAGGAAGGGGAGCTACTCTAGAGCCACTGTTGTCACAGTGAGTTTGTAGGGCTTCCAGTTGGGGTACCGCCCTGGGGCAGAGAGATGAACCTGAGCTGACGGGAGCAGTGTCGGTATCAGCGGAGGGGTGGTGACCTGGAGGATCCATCCCCTGGCCCTTAACGGACAGACCCATTCGTGGTTGTGAAGTGCTGGGCCGTGGCCAACAGTGCAGAGGGAGAGAGGTAATAAATGTATAATTACAAAAGGATCAGGCAAGGCAGGGCCGGGAAGTGTCTGTGTGTTGTGCTGCAGATTCTCCGGTGTTCCCTTTGGGCTGTGCCCTTGCGTTTTCTAGGAGTTAAGTGGATTTCTGGGCCACACTTGCTGACTTGCAACCAGGGGCGTGGCAGGCGACCTTGCACCCAGCAGCGAGCAGTTGCTGCTCAGCAGAAAGTTAAACTTAAAAGGAGGACTGCTTTGCAGGGCTCAGGAGGGGCCAACTGGTTAGCAGTGCCTGGGGAGGCCTGGGGACCGCGGGGGGAGCTTGGTGCCCCTCAGTCCTCTCCACATTTCTCCCTTCTGCTTAGGGTCTTCCATGGATCTCCCTCAGTTCTCCTCACAATGAATGTCAAAGGCGTTTCCCATGGCTGAGCTTTCCCTCCTATCTTCTCTGTGGATTCCCTCTGGTCTGTGGGGTTGGGAGGGCGTGGCAGCAGCTCTCGCTCCATCCATGCCCTGGGGCCGTGGAGATGGGCCTTAGAGGGGCAGCCGTGCTGGCTGAGCGGTGTCTTGATTCCACTGGAGGTTGGCTCTGGGTGCTGGGTCAGAAAGGCAAAATATACACGGATGGGGCCACCGTGAGATTCAGGCAGCAGGCAGGAAAGTCTGCTCAAGGCCTTAGTACCAACCCTGGCTGGGGCATAGGAGGAAGACGCCAATCTGGGGATGGGAAGAGGTGCGATAAAGAAAGGGGAACCGGTCAGAACTTCAGGGTGGTTCTCAAATTTAAGAATCTATCAGAATCTTTAGGGGGCTTGTTAAAATGTAGATGTCTGAGCCCCACCCCCAGAGTTTGTGATTCAGTGGGTGTGGAGTGGGGCCGGGCCCCAGAATTTGCATATCCAGCAGGTTCCCAGTTGATGTAGATGCTGATGGTCCTGAGTCAACACTTTGAGAACTGCTGGTCCAGACTAAACTAGAACTAGAAGAGCTGTGACTGGAGGTGGGGTCAACCCAGGTACCTAGAGCTGTCCAGGGCTTTGGGAGTGCTCGCGATGTCTGCCCGTTGCACGGAAAGCTATGGCTTCTGGAAAACTGCTGATCTCAGTCTGGAGTGGTTCAGGAACGGGGGTGAGGCGTCAGAGGCTGGGCGTGGGGGCAGAGGCCTGGAGATGAGGTGAGGCTGGTACTTGGTTATTTAATCAAGGAGGAGGCCCTTGTCTTCCCAGAGGAAAGCCAGCAGCATCGTGTGGAAGCTAGACTGACCAAAGGCAAGTTCTTCAAGTCAGGGCGAGGGGTCTCTGCAAATTACTCTGTGCTTAGCGGGGTCTCAACTCCCTCCCGCTCTGTCCACAGTAAGCCCCTGCCTATTGAACCCTAACTGGGCTCCAGGGTCCAGGCTGGGCCTAAAATGCTTCTTCACATTTAATGCAGACTTCGAGGCTCTTTGAGGTTATGTAACTGGCCTCACAGACACTGGGAGGCTGGCTGGGATTTGAACACCACGCTGCCCATATGCTGTTTTTCTCGGTTCAGTAGTCATTTATGCACACCCACTCTCCACCAGGCCCGGAGCTGGGCACAAGGATGCTGGAATGGATGCATTAGAGCCTGCCCTCTAGAAGCTTATGGCCTCTCTGAGGTGATGGAAGCATGAACATACGTGAATACAGCATGACCACAGCTACTGTGAATGTCTGAACCAAGAGTTAGGGGGGGCCAATGGGAGGATGACTAACTTTCTCACGGTCCTAGGCTCCTTGCCACAGTTTGGCCCTGGCAGGTGAGTGAGGCAAGTGCCTCAGAATGACACAGCTCACTTCCCAGAAGCCCCTGACCAGAGGGCAGAGGCCTGACTTCCTGCCTCCTGGGAGAAGACAGGAGACTCCCAGTGCCCCTGGCTGCTTTCTCCTTTCCCTTCTCTTTGGTGAATGCATTTGTAACATGTCACTTCCCTTTATAAAGGTTCTTATTCCAGCCCAGGAAATGAGCAGTCACCTGGGCAGCTCTCCAGGCAACTATATCCACCAGCTTTTCCAAAGCTTCAACTGGCTCTGTCCTTACCAGGGGGGATGAGCTGTAACGGCCTCCCAGGCAAGGCCCCTGCACCTTTATTCTAAGGAAGCCGAAGAGGTCAAAAGTGTTAGAAATTTCCAGGCGTGAGGAATGTGTGTGCAGCAAGGCCTCACTGATGATCTCAGGCCCTGACGGCTCTGATGATGGAAGAGGAGGCGTACGGCTAAGGCAGTGGTCCCGAAGCCATCTTGTCCTCTTTTCCCCAGGATGGGCTAGGGAACACTTGGTTCTCTGACAGACTCTGTTGCATAAGGAAAAACAAAATCAAGTTTGGCCCACATATAAATAGACAGCAACTTTATTTAGTTTACTTTTCCTCAGAGACGAATGAATATATAGTGTTGAGCTGACCCACTTAAAAAAAAAGTTATTCTTCCTCATATAAAGAAAATGAATTTGTTATAAAGCATTTGAAAAATATTTTTGGTATGTTTCCTTTTGGGCTTTTTTTTCCTGTATGGAGTTTTGTTTTTATGTCTACAGTTGGGCCACCCACTAAAATGTGACTGCTTCAGAGAAGTGTTCCCTTACCCCCCAGGAAAGGGTAAATTCCCCCATCATACATTCTCACTACATGCTGTTCATTCCCTCCGTAGTACTTATCGCAATTAATAACAATTATCTCCATGTTTGAACGACTATTTGCTTATTTGACTCCTCCAGATTGTCAGTGTTCAGGATAGCAGCCACTAGCCACATGTGGCTATTTAAATTTAAATTAAGTGAAATTAAGTAAAATTAAAAATTCAGCTTCTCAGTTGCACTAGCTGCATTTCAAGTGCTCAAAAGCCACACATGGCTGGGGGCTGCTATCTTGCACGGTGTAGGAATAGAGCATTTCTGCCACAGGAAGTTCTAGTGGACAGCATTGCTCTAGACCGTTGACTCCCAGGTAGTACACAGGACTCCCACGGTCCTTCTCTCTCGTGTCGTGAAGTATCCTGTGCACCTGGAATCTGAGGATCTAGTGAAACTTGTGAAACGCCTTATTTCTAAGTTATGGATGAATAGAGGAGTGCAGGCCAGGTGGTGGGGAGAGGAAAGCAAGGAGAGGAAAAGAGCAGAAGGGCTTTCAGAAGAGCCGTGTAGGGGTGAGACAGGGGAGGGGCTTGGGATTGCTCAGCTCTGGGCTGCACATGGCACAAGGGTTGGTCATGGTCCCCCGCTGGCAGGGTGCCAAAAATCAACACGTCCCATTGGAAAGCCCTGAGAAGGGCCTGCCTTGAGCTCCTCCTCTGAGAGGTCCCAAGCGTAAAGGCCCATCAACCTGCTCATCTAGGAGACTGGAGCCCAAGGAGATCTAGACACTCTACCCTGGGTCCCACCTGGGCTGGGATCATCTGAGTTTACTCCCCTGAGGGGCTGAGAGCTAAGCACTCCCTGCTTCTGGGTCTCTCCTAGGGGACGCTTTGGTTTGCAACTCTGTAATGCTGGCTGACTCCTTGCCCTCTGGGGCTGCCACCAGAGTCCTGTCTTGGAGGCCAAGCCTGCCTTTTCCGTGGCCTCTGTCCCACCATTATGCGAGGCTTCCTCTCCCCCAGCTAACTCCTGTGTCCATGGGCTTTTTGAGAAGGTAAAGTCAGCCAGGACAGGCCCTTGACTCTACTTCCCCATCATGCTTCAGGGCAGACTGAAGGAGGTGAGTCCACAAGGATGTACTTGTGTGGGCTAGCCTCTCCTAGAGGGTGAGGGCAGGGGAGGGGCCATGCTTAGGGTCCCAGCCCAGCCACTAGCTTTGTACCCAGAACAGCCCCAAGAAGCTAGTCACTCGGAAACCACCGTGTGAAATAAACACTACCTATATGCAACATGGAGAAGAAACTGAGAATAACAGGGTAGAGGTTGGCCAGAAAAGCCGGCCAGTGGGTATCAAACTGGAAGCTCAGGGCAGGTAGGAGCGTGGAGAAGAAACCACAAGGACCAAGAGAGCCTTTGCCAGTGACAAGTTCAGGAAGGTCTGGGATCACATATTCCACTTAGATTGAAGCAGCCCCTTAGAGAAGCCCAAGCATGTGGGACAGAGTGGTCCCATCTGCCGTGTTTGGCACTGACGCAGAGAAAAACGCCTCGAAAAGTAAACCAAGCCTTTTTTAGGTCACCTGCCATATCAATTAGACTTAGGTTCAGCAATGAGTTGACAGAAATCTCAGTAAAACAGTGGATGAGGCAGGATAGAAGTGCGTTTCTCTCTTACGTTCAAAAAGCCTGGAGTTAAGCGGTCTGGGGCTGGTCTGGCTCTTCCAGTGTCAGGGGCCTGGGCTCTTTTTAGCTTGTTATCGTCTTCAATATGAGCCTTCCAACATATGGTCCAAAATGGCTGTTCCAGCTCCAGCAATTATATGTGCATTCCACCCAGAAGGAGAAGGAAGGAGGAGAAGTGCACATCCTTTTCCTCTAAGGACAATTCCTGGAAGTTACACATACCACTTCCTCCTACATCCTATTGTCCAGAATATAGTTGCATGGCCGTGTGTTTGGATGTGTAGAGTCATTAGTGACGTAGGGGAGCGGTGATATCGAGCACATGGCCAGGAGGCCTTCAGGGGCCCTCCTCCTGAGCAATGGGGAGCTCCCTAGCCCAGGGGCCCCAGAAGGTCCAGATGTCAGAGGGAGCTGAGGCTACAGAGGTTCCTGTGAGCAGAATGGCAGGGACCAGAGGGTTAGCTGGGACATGAGTCTTTGTGTTGGATAGCGCTGGTTTTGTCTTAGCTCTCAGTGCCTTCCCAGATGGGTGTTGGAGAGGTGCTTCCTTGCTGCTTGGGATGCCAGGGTCTGCCTTCGCTCCCTGGCCTCTGGCCTCTGCAGTCCCATGAGGGTGTGCCACGCAGTGCACAGTGACAGAGGGTAAGAACAAGGTTAATTGGAAATGTCAGCTTGTGTTCCCTTTTGCAGCCGAGCCATTCAGACCCTTGGAGATGCAGGTTTCAGCCTGTGCTGACTTTATTTGGGTGACCATCGACGAGGTGCTCAGAGTCACACAGTGATGTGTAATGAGGGCAAATTCAGAGAATTCGGGATGTAAGAAACGGGAAAGGTCTGTCCTGGCATCTCAGCAGCATGGGACTGGGCTGCTCTGGAATCCCCAAGCCCTTCCCACCCAAGGAGTGTGGCACTCAGAGACAGAAGAGAAGGCCCGGAGTCCTGGCTCCGTCACCTCCTTGCCGAGCAACTCTGGGGTGTTTCAGGCAGAGAGAAGAGCACATGCAGATGCCTGTAAGTGTATCCCAGCATGTGGGGCAGGATGAGATGCTGGGAGGGCTGTGAAGGGCCTTGAACGCCATGCCAAGGAATTTGGACTTTCTCTGGAAGACAACAGGGAGCCGCCACTGAATGGATTGTAGGCTGGTGAGGATGGACTCTATGTGTGTACTGCTCACCCTGGGTGCTGCGTGGAAGATGGGCTAATGGGGAGTATATGGATGCAGGGAGACCTGTGAGGAACCTAAGAATCATGGTAGCAGGGGCTAAAGGACCAGCTTGGACATGCAGGCCTTTGTGTTACATGGAGAAGCTCTGTCTTAACTTCCCCTGCCTTTCCACATGGGTACTGGAGAGGAGCTTCCCTATAGCCTGGGATGTCAGAGGCTTGCCTTCCTTTTTTTTTTCTTTTGTTTTTCTTTTTGTGGAACAGGAGGCATGCCTGGCAGCTTTGCAGAAGCCTGAGCCATGGGCACCGCCGGAGGCTGGGTAAGAGCCCTGCGCGTTCAGGTGGAGCAGCCTCTATTGGACAGAGCCACCCCAAGCGGCCTGTCCCCCGGGCCTCATTATCTGCAGCTGGCTCTTTGCATCGCTTACTGTCTGGAGCCTTGCCTGAGCCTAAAATTACACAAAGTAGGCCAGGAGCTCCTCTGTGGCTGCCCTCCACCTTCACTCCAGCCTGCGGGAAAGATCTGTCTCAACCAGAATTAGGAGAGGCTGGAGCACCTGTGTCTGCCCATTGGAAGGCAAAGGGACTTACACACGGGCTGGTGCCAGCAGTGGCTGCTGTATGTTGTGCACCTACTGTGTGTCGGGCACAGGGCTAAATACTTCCTGTATGTTTTCTCATTTAATCCTCACGACAGCTCTACAGTGTGGATGTTATTATTCTCATCTTTCATATCCATTAGTTTAAAAGTAGAGGCCAAGCAACCTTTCTGTTTGAAAATGTCTGATCAGGCTGCTCCCTTCCCAGGGAGGCATCAGATGAAAATGACAAAAGCCAATACAAGACTCCTCACCCATCCACCTGTCTGTCCATCCACCATCTACTCACCCACCTGTCTGATCTAAAATTCACTCTGTGCCTGCTCTGTGCCAAGCACTCTAGGAGGTTATAAGGCAGAGGGAGGAAGACCTGAAAAGAAATCAGTAACATTTAGGATACCTACTGCGGTAGATACCATGGGCTCTTTGGGGGAGCACGTGTGTTTACATGTCAAGAGGTCAGAGTATTTGGAAAGGTTGGGCGAGAGACACTGTCAGGCAGGTTGGCTGGTCCTAGGTTGTGAAGGACCTTGACGGCCGAGTCAATATTTACGGTTTATCCAGTGGGCAGTTGGAGTCATGCTATGTCTTAAAACATCACGGTGCCAGGATTTGAGTTGTGTTGGACAACTCTAGAGAAAGTACGTTCCGAGATGATGAACGCGGGGAGATCCTCGTGCGCAGGACATGCAAGAGATGCTGCTGTAGGGCCTGTGGCAGCAGGGGTGGGTGTGGTTGTGAAAAACAAAAAGCAGAGCCGGACAGTAGCTAAAGTGGAAAAAGCAGATTTTATACAGGACTGGTGCAGTAGGGGAAGAGACCTCTCTGTAGAACTGGGCTCCATTCCAAATACAACAGGACAAGTGGGAATTTATAGCCAAGGAGCAGGGTGGGGTCAGTGGATGGAAAATTACTGAGAGGAAGCATCAGGGTAAGAGGGGATTTTGGCTAAAGTGACCCAGATTCTTGCTGAAGGCAGGTGGAGGTGATCACCTGGGGGATGGTGGAGGATGAGGAAACCAATCAGATACTGAGCGTGATCAGATCCCGAGGGTTGGGGTTGCGGGGGTTCTGGCTAAACTGATTTAGCAGGATTCGTGCTAAAACCGGATGATTCAGAGCTGAACGCGGGAGCCCAGAAGTCCAGGTATAATTGGAAAGCGGATTCTGAGGAGCCTGGCTGAAGTCTGGCCAAGGACTCTTTTCAGTTGGGACAGAGAGAAGAGGAAAGAATAAAAAGGCGGAAGCAGCAGGACCGGGTGCTTGAGGGTGTGGGAGAGGGGGAGTCTGAGTGGTCCTGGGGTCCTGGCTGGATTGACAGGGTCGTGTGAAACTGTTGTTCACCAAGTAGATGGGTGTGCGGGGCCTCCTCCCTGCGCACCCCCTCTTGCAAATACGCTGGGGTCCAGGGGTAGCTAGGCAGCAAGGTCTCTTTGGGCTTGTAAGCCTCCTCAGGAATGTCAGGGCTCAGTGTGAGTCAAAGAAGGAAGGGAATTCGCACTGGCAGTCTGGCCGAGAGGCTGGGGAGAGGGGCCCAGCAGTTGGTGCCTTCTGCAAGGTGCCCTAGCTCTTGGAGGAGCTAGCTCTGTGCTTTCCTGGGGTGCTGTGATGTGCATCCCCCCTTCCTTACAGGTTAGTTGATGCTTGCTTTGTGCAGAGGGGCTTGTCATGTAAATGTAAAAAGACCAAGTCCCCCGGGATCCAGGCCTTCCCTTGAGCATGGCAGCTCTGCAGGCAGCTTAGGGAAATGCGTAATTCCAAATGTCATCCCCTAGGCAGTCCCTCCTCAACCTTCTGTCCTTTCCCCGGGCTTGGCTGTCCCCTGAGTGGGGAACTGACCTTTATACATGCACTCTAGCTGCTAAAACCTCTTTTGACTAGAAAACACTTTTCAGCAGAGGCTGTTTAATCCTGTGGTGATGGCCGTTTGGGCCAGTGGAGGGCCACCTGCCACAAGGTGACTTTCTCGTGGGGTGTTCCGGAGGGGCTGGGAATTCAAGGAGTGTGGCATGGATACAGCGTGTGCACGTGAATATCCGAATGTGGCCACACATGTCACACGTATGGTGGCAAGTGCATATCCTCATGGCTGTGCAAGTGCATGCAGGTTGGAATTTCTCAGTCCATGGGTTGAGCTCCACAGGGCACAGGTGATTCAGGGGTTCTGTGCCCGTGAACATCCCCAGAGACCGTGTGAGAAAGAGCTCCTCTCAAGTCTAACCTGCTAACAATATCTGCATTTTTGTCCTTCCCTTTTGTCCATGGCTGGTTTTCGTTGTTGCTTCTGCCATTTTTTTTTTTTTGATAAGACTATAATTCTTTGGGTAAGGTTTGGGAAGGCAGGGTAGAGTAGTAATTAAGAACATTGGCTCTGAAATCAGGTAGAGCAGTGTCCCTCTTCAAGTCTGCCCCTTATGAGCTGTGTGATGTAGTGCAAGTTACTCAGCCTCTCTGAACCTCAGTTTCTTCATCTGTAACAGGAGCATGGTAATAGATTTCTCCCAGAGTACCAGACCAGTGTTGCACAAAGTGTGAATTAGAGATAAGGTGCTTGAGAAAAATGAAGATTCCTGTTTGGGGGCGTGGCCCAGAATTACACACCAGGTGATTCTCATTGGATGCACACATAAGTTTGAGAGCCATAACCCTAGACTGTTAGCTCCCCGAGTGAGGGAACCACGGCTTCACATTGTGCCCCAGTGCCTAGCACAGCTTCGGGCACACGCTGAGCGCTAAGTTTTTGGTTGAATAACCAAATGACTTTATGACTTGATGCAGCCAAAGCACTCAGTGTAGTGCCTGACACAGAGCAAGACCTCTGTAGATATCCAAGTGTTTCATTATTAATAATAGGGAAGGTACGTCTCTGTAAATAAATCAGCAGGACCCAGCACTCCTGGCACACAGAACACAGTCACCCCCTCCCCACATGTACTGAAGGTTGGGTCCCCTCCATTTCCATTACAATGTGCCTGGTTTCTCTGAGGCTGACAACTGAGAGCCAGAGGAGGATGGGCCACCCACATCCATGGGGTCTTGGTGTCCTGGTTGGGCCCACTGGCCATCTGCTTCTTTTCTTTGGAGGGGATACTGAAGCCTGAGGACCTTCCGGGCTGATGAGGAAGACTCGTGTTCACCATTCCAGAGCCCAAGGCATCCATTTTTATTAGGTTTGCAGACAATCATGACAGAAGACTGGGCTGGCTTTTTATTGTTCCAGGTTTCTTGGCTTGGACCTAGAGAGAGGAAAAATTATTTAGAAAAGGCTTTTCCTGTCTGAAGAAGAATGGGTGTTTCCTGAAGCCACCAGAGCCCAAAGCACCAGCATGGGAGTTAGGGGGAAGGAAATGGGAAACAATGCTGCACCCTCTCCTGTCCCCCCGCCCCCCCCCCCCCCCCCCCCCCGCAACACATTTGAAGCCCAGGTCACGTCCCTGAGCCACAGGATGCAGGAGACGGTGATCTAAGCTAGGGCCCCTCACTTTACAGATGAACAAGCCTGGGACTTTGGGAGAGATGGAATTTTTGCAGGTCAGTGGGTGGCTGGGGCGAAGCTGAGCCTCGGGGCTGGTGTACTGAATGCTAAAGCCAGGCCCTGCCCCATGCCACTCTTCCCTGTCCCCTTCCCCACACCCCTGGCCTGCCTCACCCCATTCCCCCAGGGTGAAAAAGGCTGCAGCAACACTTGTGAGTGACCACCCTGTGCAGAGATGGTGCAGACGACGGGGACAGGGTAGCTGCTATGGTCTGAATGTTTGAGTCCCCCCCCAGATTCATATGTTGAAATCCTAACCCCCCAGATGATGGTATTAGTAGCTGAGGCCTTTGGGAGGAGATTAGGTTATGGGGTGGAGCCCTCGGGAATGGGATTAGTGCCCTTATGAAAGAGACTCCAGAGAGATCCCCAGCCCCTTCCATCTGTGTGGACGCAGAGAGAAGGTGCCGGCTATGAACCAGGAAGAGGGCCCTCACCAAAACACAGCCATGCTGGCCTCTTGATCTTGGAATTCCTGTCTCCATAACTGTCAGAAATAACTTTGTGTTGTTTCTAAGCCACGCAGGTATTTTGATCTAGCAGCTTGAACAGACTAAGACCGTAGCAGAGAAGGGACATCCCCACCCAGATATTGAAGGCATGACAATCTCCTGACTGCAGGGTTCCCAGAGTCCCCACTGAGCCCCCTTTACCCTGCACCAAGCCCCTGTCATTTCAGCCAGCCAGGGGAATGGGCACAGGACTGGGGCCTGAGGTGGCCCATTTAGGAGATGGGGATGAAGCTCCGATGGTGGACACCTATGCCAGAGATGCCATTTTCCCTGAGACCCTTCCTTGGGTTCTGCCCCTGAGGACCCACACTTGTCACAGATCAGCAAGGCTGGAATTAACTCAACAACTTCCTGAAATGGAGGCTCTAGAAACATCTAAGACACGGCAGCCATTCGGGCAGAGCTCATTGTTCTCTAAATGGCAGAAATACCTGGGAAGCCGCTGCCTCCCTAATAATAGTAACTAACATTGATTGAGCACTTGCCTTGCACCAGACCCTTTCCACATACTTTATGTAACATTTAATGCTTACAACAACCTATGAGGAAGGTCAAATTATTTACTCTTCCTCCAGATGCTCAGAGAAGTGAAGAAAGTTGACTGAAGTCACACAGCTAGAAAATGGTAGAGGTAGGATTTGAACCCAAGCAGCTTAACTCTTCGCCTCTTCACTGCACGTTCTCTTCTCGATAGCCAGGTTCTTCCTCTTTGAGCTTGGCTTGTTTGCTTTCTGTAACTAGGGTGTGGAAAGAGTTATTCTACATGTGAAAAGTTATACTTGCATGTGAAAAGCAAGTAGCATATGGCAGGTTCTTCATTCATGTATTTTTCATTCATTCATTCATTGAAAAATGGTTAAGTGTGTGCCAGCACTGTGCTCTTTGCAAGAATGACTAAGTTGGGGTCCCTGCCCACAAAGAGCTCATGGTCTGGAGGTGAGACAGATATCTAAAGAAACATGCAGATGTCGTGGAACTAGGAGCGCTAAGGGGAGGAAGCCCAGGTTGCTATGGTAGCACAGAGGTGGCTATGACTTGCTCTATCCGGTAGGGTAGAGAGGGTGAGGGAAGGTTTTAAGAGGAGGGGGGTTGGGCTAGATGAAGAACTGTTGCCACAGTGGTGGCCTGGGGGTGGGGCCAGTGCAGGAAGGGCCTTATATGTCGGGCTAATGGATTACGACTTGATGGTGCAAGCCTTGGAGAGCCACGGAAGAACAGTAAGTAGAGAGGCATGATGAGATCTGCGGTTTAGAAAGACCACGCTGGTGGAGGATGGCTTGGAGAGGGTAAGGCTGAAGGCAAGGAGTCCAACTGGGAGATGACTGGATGAGTGCAGGTGAGAAAGGCTGTGGGTGGGAACTAGCACAGTAGTGGAGGAAATAGAGGTGGAGTTTGAGGAAGACTTGGTGACCAACCAGGTATGGGAAGGTGAGAGAGAGGAGTTGGGGTTGATTCTGCGTGTGAAGCATGCGTGGAAATGCAGGCAATTGTTCAGGCGGTGGCAGGTTGCCCTGTTTGGGGAGGGAGGGTGAAAGAGCTTATAGGTGCAGAGTGTGACAGTGAGAAATGTTGGCAGCCAAAGTGTCACCCCATTAATCTCAGCCAGTGCGGAACGCTGTGGTCTCAGGACTGGATGTGGGCAAGCCAGGAAGCCTGTTGCTCGCTCTGTTTCATCAGGAGCCAGGCGGCATGCCTCAATGCTCACATTTCTGGTTTCCAAATTCACTACCACTATTGAAAAGAGAGTTGTAACATTGCACAAAACTTGGAGCAAATCTGATGCATTTTATAGGGTTACTATAGACGGGGAGGATTTTCTAACCCGTTTTCCCTCTCTGACAAAACAGAATTTGAGTATACAGCACCGCCATCAGCAGCCTTTCTGCTGATGACACTTTTCTGTTTGGGCACTAGAAGACCTGCTTTCTGACACACGTGTCTGCTGTGTTGATGTGTTTTCATGGTCAGAGGGAGTCACACAGAGGTGCTGCTGTATCTTTCAGTGCTTGTTGAGGGCAACTTTTTGAAGCGTATGTCTCATTAGAGGTGGCAGGAAAGTAATAAAGGGTCACCCCAAAGTCTCAGAGCAAGCCCAGGGGAACCTGCAGAAGGCAGATCAGGAATCAGTCTCCAGGGCCTAGGGGTGCGCTAACTGTGGGAGCCCCTCGGTGCAGCATCAGCGCTGCTAACGCGATTGTCACCATCCCAAGCTTTCTAGTGAAACTTGGTAATTGAAGGGGGAACGTCAGTGGCTCATATCAGCAAGCCACCACCTTCAGCTCTGGGAAAACTTCAGTGCGCCTACAACGCATGTGGCAAAACAAACCTAAACCACCCAGGAGTTCCAGGCAGGCTGTTGTCCTAGCACCAGGGATGCAAGAGTTGCAAGTTTCCATAGCAACGAGGCAGAGAAACAATTACCACGCACCTTCCAGGGCCCTTTGCCAAGGTTACAAGGACACCGTCTCAGCGCTGGAGAAGGTGACAGAACTGACTATCTCTGTCTAAACTGTTGACATGGAAGGTGAAAAAGAGTTTATGGTACCACAGAATGTGTTTAGGATAATCTAGTCCGACTTCTTCAGTTTTCAGAGAAGGAAGCAGAGACCCAGAGAGGTTAAGCCCCTCATCCTAGGTTGCCCAGCTTGGGAAGGGCTGGGCTGCAGTGCCACCATGGCTTTCTGGTCCCTGGCCCAGTGCCCTCTTCTACCCTCCCTGGGGTTGGTACTGGGAATGGAGGTGCCCCTCGTCTCTGCCAGGTGCTGTGTCCCAAAGCCATACATCACGTTTGTGTAAAGAAAATTCCGGTCCACCATCGACTTCCTTGGTAGCCTGAGACGCTGTCTTCTTTATTTCCGACCCCTCTTTTGGTAGCACCTGCTAACACTGTGGTGCTCTGGTTCTGTTCTGTTCTGATTTGCTCCCTAAGATCCAGACATAGCTTTTCTTCCGGCTTTTCTTAACAGTTTGCCGCATGCTTTTCCCCACACATGAACATTTATTAAACATTTTAAGTATTATACACAATTTGCTTCTTTTACTTAGCAGTTTGGGGCGTTTTTCTGTCAGTACTTCATTCTTTTTGGCTGCTGCACATGTTACATTTTATAGACATATTGGTTGGTATTTCTTATTAATCAACATTTGGGCTGTTCCCAAGTTTGAAAAAAAAAGTTGCAACAAGTACTCTTGGGTCCATTTCTTTGTTCAGGATTAATTTCTAGAAGTGGAAGTTCTGGGTCCAAACCCAGAATATTTTGAATTTTAATTGATATTGCTAACTTACACTCTAAAAAGTTGTACCAATTTATAAGGCAGAAAATGCTATTTTTCTCTTTTTTGGGTACTTAATCTAAATCTTCGCTAACGTGATGGGTAAAACATGTTTTAATTTTCACTTTTTAATTCTGTGACGTTTAGTTTCTAACTTACTAATGTTGGTTTCTAGCAGTATTCATTCTCAATTTATTACCTCTTTGAAGTTTTGATTTTAGCCATTATGCTTGATATTAGATTATTCTTTTTTGTAACGAGCAGCCAGTTCTTGTTCTATCATTGTGACGTTCCATGCAATCTCATTGAAGATCAGAAACAAAGTTTTTTAAGGTCTTAGACCTTCTCCTTTAACAGCGGAAAAGGTAGTCTCGTACCTGTCTCTTTACTATCCCTGTGGAATATCCTGGAGTTTTCAACTTATTGACTCCTGGTCTGAGTGAACAGAATTTTTTTTAAGAAGTGTGATATAAAGAAATTCACAGTCCCTGTGTTGATCTAATTTTAATACCTGAATGCTAGCTCTTCTGTTTATAATCCATTTCTGACCTTTGGACCCATCTGCCTAGCTCTTAGCTCTATAGGCTCTGGTTTCAGCTCATGCTACCAGGGGACTCTCCCACTTTGGGCTGTCTTGGTAGATGTTCTACCCTAGGCAGGTGCTGGTCACCTATTCTTGACTCCTGATGGGCATTCAGGCAGTTACAGAAAAGAAATGTTTCACAAATGGTATCTGATACAGTCTAGTTAAGATTAATGGGGAATAAAAGTACTTTGCTTAGAAATAATTATCCATAGATCTAAAGTCAACAAATGTCTCTACAACAAAAAATACATAATTTTGGGGGGGCAGGAGGAGGCTTGAAATAGATCAGAAAACACTTTCACATTAATTGTTCTTTTCATATACTTCAAATCTGTACTTAATGCCTTTCTCCTCCTGGACATCAGAAGGAACACCTGGATATCTGGGAGAAGTTTGTATTTTTCCAAATCAATTTCTGGAAAAAGTGTGTCCCTTTCAAATTCCTACATGGTCCTCGTCACAAATAGTCTGACATGGCCTGGCCTGCTCATGGCTTCCTTATAAACAGAACTGCGTTCCACTATCCAAACCATGTCCACTTGATTTGTTAATTCTGGTTGCTCAATAAGTTTTAAGGCATCATCCAGACTTTTGGCAAGAAAATGAGCTCCCTGTGGAGGTTCCTTGAGTTCTCTACTGAGAACTATATTCATTGTGTCCTTTAAAGGTCCATTCTTCTCTGGAATGGAGAACAGGTTTTCCTGCCCGTCATCACCAAATTCTGTTTACCTTCTACTGAAGAGGTTGTGGTCATTCTTTGGAAATACCTGTAGGCTTTCCTGAGCCGGGGCCAGGGCAGATCCCCGTTCTTGCCTATGCCCGTGTTCTGGGACCCAGCAACAATGCAGTTTAGCGGACGAACAACGACAGCAGCAGAAAATACTTCCGAGCTAGCATGTCACACCAACATGGGGATTACCCACCAGCTTGGCGTGAAATTTTTCTTCTTCCAGCTTTTTTTTTTTTTTTAACATCTTTATTGGGGTATAATTGCTTTACAATGGTGTGTTAGTTTCTGCTTTATAACAAAGTGAATCAGTTATACATACACATATGTTCCCGTATCTCTTCCCTCTTGCGTCTCCCTCCCACCCTCCCTATCCCACCCCTCTAGGTGGTCACAAAGCACCGAGCCGATA